>NC_053024.1:31258190-31268366 GCF_003073215.2 Triticum urartu
TATATAGCGTTGAGCACCATGTTTAAGTAGAGATTACAGCAGGTAAGAGAGAGGTTACACCGCTGCATAGAGGGGGGAAGAGTTGGTGATGATGGTGGTGAAGTTGTTGGTGAAGATTGTGGTGATGATGATGGCCCCCGGTGGCACTCCGGCGCCACCGGAAGCAAGGGGGAGAGGGCCCCCTTCTTCTTCTTCTTCTTCCTTGACCTCCTCCCTAGATGGGAGAAGGGTTTCCCCTCTGGTCCTTGGCCTCAATGGCGTGGGAGGGGCGAGATCCCCTCCGAGATTGGATTTGTCTCTCTGCCTCTCTCTGTTTCTGCGTTCTCTCCTGGCTCTGTTTCACCGTTTCGTGTATATATGGAGATCCGTAACTCCAATTGGCCTGAAACCTTCGATGTGATTTTTTCCCGAAAATTAGCTTTCTTGCGGCAAAAGAAGAGCGTTAACCGCCTTACAGGTGGCTCACGAGGGTAGGGGGCGCGCCCAGGGGGCAGGCGCGCCCCCTGCCTCGTGACCACCTCGGGCACTGTCTCGCGTGGATTTTTCTTTCGGAATTTTCCAAATATTCCAAAAAGTATCTCCGTCCGTTTTTATCCCGTTTGGACTCTGTTTGATATGGATATTCTGCGAAACCAAAAACATGCAACAGACAGGAACTGGCACTGGGCACTAGATCAATATGTTAGTCCCGAAAATAGTATAAAAAGTTGCCAAAAGTATATGAAAGTTGTAGAATATTGGCATGGAACAATCAAAAATTATAGATATGAAGAAGACGTATCATGCAGCTCGCTGATCCACCTCCCTCCCCTCGCCCGACGGAGCCAGTTGCCGCTGAGGGAGTCCTGGATTAAGGGTTCCTCGGGCGTTCGACCTGTTGGACATGGGCCGGACTGATGGGCCGTGAAGATACAAGACAAAAGATTCTTTCCCGTGTCCGGATGCACTACAAACAAAATACACTTCCGTGATGATACGTGTTTGTCACTGTAGGTCGCGTTTTTTGTCATGCATGTACATCCATGACAAATTTATGACAGAATCAAGATACTCATACCTGTGGTGTTGTAGAAGTGTTCCATGACATTACCAAAATTATCATCATGGAAGTGTCCACTTCCATGATGATAAATAGCGCGTCACAGAAGTGCTTTCGTCAAGGGTGACCAACACGTGGCATCCACCGTAACGGAACGCCGTTAAGCTATCGGGTCGGGTTTTGGATACGATAACCCGTTAACAGCCCCGACCAATGGGAAATTTCCACGTGTAAACTTCTTATTGGCCGGACGAAACACGTGTCAGCTCATCAGTGGGTCAGATAGGCGCCTATGATACGTCGACACGTGGCACGGCCCAATAGAGGCCCATTCCCGTGAAAAGGCCGGCCCGTTTGACTTGGTCAAAAGGTGGCGGGCCGGCCCATGGAAAGCCTGTTAATGGCCTATTCGCATATAGCCCATTTACAGCCCGCTAACCCAAGGCCCGTTACGCCCTATCGAAATTAGGCCCAGTAGCGTCATCTGGGCCATCCAATATGATTCTAGCCCATTTTCACTTCTGGACCATGTATGGCCCATGATGTCTTTCGGCCCATATGAGGCCCTATGTAACTCTTGGCCTATTAACGGCCCATGGTGAAACTGGCCCGTAATGAACAGTGTGTCACTTTACACCCATTAACGGCCCGTAATGAACAGTGTATCACTTTATACCCATTAACGGCCTGTTATTTCGTTGGGCCGTTTCCAGCCCATGTTATCTTTCGGCCTTCTCAGAACCCATTTATTCTTGGGCTCATTTCTAGCATTCGTTTACTTATGGCCCGTTACTGTCATTTTCTGCTTGTGGGCCAAATTCAGCCCATGGTTACAGTCGGCCCGTTTGTGGTCCGTTAATACGTTGGGCCGTTTTCATTGCATCATCAAATACGGCATATTAACGATGGCCCGTTACGGTCGGCCTATGAACGGACGATTCCAACTCTAGCCCGTTTACAGCCATAATGCGGCCTGTTATTGGCCCATGTTTGGCCAATCGATCATACGGCTCGTATAAGGCCCATTGATGATATGGCCCGTAGAAGGCCCATTGTTTCTATGACCAGTAGAAGGCCTACTATTTCTACAACCCGTAGAAGGCCCACTGTTTCTACGGCCCATAGGAGGCCCAGTGTCACTACAGTAAATATTAGCCCATGGTTATTGTGGCCTAGTTTTAAAAAATAGGTTATTGCAGCCACTAGTTAACCGCGGAAAAAGAACTGCAATGACTACTAGCAAACAAATAAACAAGACAACAAGGAAATAAATAAGCAAGCAACTAACGCTAGGCTATCACGGCTATTACACATATTACATCCACTGGGCATCAAAGTTCGCCACCAGTGCAAATATAGGGAACAAAGCAGCATATCATATACACTGGCCGTCAAAATTGGCACCAGTGCAAATAAACGCGGCAGCAAAACAAGAGCATAACTGAAACAACTTCAGAAAAGCTCAAGAAATGTTATCCTGGGTATCCACCATGCTGGCAATAAGCTTAGCAAGCTGATTAGCTTTGTCCTGTTTGGCGCTAAAATCCTCCAATGCTTGCTGTTGCACCAGAAAGTATGCATCTGAATGCTCCAGGGACTTCCGTAGTCCTTCCGCTTCTTGTCACAGCACAACTGATCGATGTCTTTCAGCTTGTAGTTGAGACTCAAGAAATCGAACTGATTCAGACAGTGAGTTTGAATAGCTTGTGCAAGCGGTAGTGGCCAGTAACTCCAACACTAAACCAAGACAGGATGTGTCACTATCTTGAACCTTATCTGCATTACTTCCTTTACCGTTGCTTAATAAGGCACTCTTCCCCAATATTCTGTCAGCATTCTAAAAGAAGAAACAAGCAGACACATAACAAGTTTAGCATGTACTAGTATATGAAACTCATTTCGGTGAACCAGTTCATTAGTAAGGTGGACATGATTAAACTACCAAGTCTTCTATTGCCAAGTACTAGTACATAATAAAAGCATCAAACAAACATATATATATATGTCCTATGGTAGCAATGGAATCTTAAATTAGAACAGTTGGTCTTCAGGTTTAGGCACTTGTTCTACATGAACAGAGTACAGTAAGACGCAAGAATATAATACTTAAAAATAGAAAAATGAGCTCATAGACCTTACCACATTCTTGGTTCGGGACCAGTACAGAACAAGGCGTTCCCAGTCATCATCCAGTAAATGTGTCTCAGGAGAACGTAAGGGAATTTGATGAGTTTCTTTGCTGGTGAAGTACGTTTTCTTCAGGTAATTCCGATACTGCCACCAAGCATTCTAGAAGATAGCAGAGATATTAGCACAGGTTACCTCATCCTGAGATTCCAAATCGGTCCTTCTCTATAGAGAAAAATGGGAAAATTTGTTGTATTATAACCATCATGGAGGTAGGATGTATGGGACGAAGCAAAGTAATTGCCATGAATAATGTTACTTACACATAACTCCTGGACAAACACCTACAACTGGCATTTTCCTTCATCTTCAGTATAATATTTCCAAGATGGGAAGATACGCACATATGATTTAACAACATCAAATGCGATAGATGCTAAACTACGACTAGCTGGTTGTGCTTCCTCCACAGGAATAGGCGTACTAACTGGTGGAGTTGGGGTTCGCCGTGATAGTACTGGCCCTTTGGGCACTGGAGCTGCCTTACTAACTGCTCTTGTTTGGGAGCTCTGTGGTGGAGATGGTGCTGTGTCAACAGGAACTGGGTTACTATCGGCTGGGGTTGGGGTTAGATTGGGTGAAGCTGGTTCTCTGTCCATCGTAGTAGGGGTACAATCTGCGAGAGTTTGGGTTATGTGTGGTAGGGCTGGTTCTTGTGCATGTACAACCGGGGTGCTATCTCCACCAAGAGGTAGCACTGTTTTATTTGAAGACCGTGTTTTTAGTCGCTAGATACTGGCATCACCCGCTCCAATTCAAATGGCTGATAAACAGGAAACATAGTTGAATGTACAGACATTGTATGAGAGACAGATGCAATAGATAGTGTGGAAAAAAGAGGGCATGAAATAGTTGACATGTATATTGTTTAACTAAAACGGATAGCATGACATAATTTCACATATATGATGTCTATCTAAACTGGATAGCATAGCATAACATAATTCAAGATATGATGAATAACTAAACAGGATCGCATGACATAATTCACCTACATGTTATCTAAGTAATCAGGATCGCATCATTTAATTCACATATGTGATTTATATGCTAAACAGAGGGCATTCGATATGATGTCTGAACTAAGAACATGGTGTTGAATATTGTGTATATGATGTCTAAACTATGCAATGCAAGACACCGTATGCATGATATGAGCAGTATAACCGTGCCAAGTTAGAGCATACACCTCAGTGGGGGAATAGGACTGGTCATCTGTCTCTGAATCCATCTCTGAGGAGCTATCGGGACCCAACAAGAGATCTGCTTCGACAGGTAGCACTGTCTGCTCTGAAGGCCTTGTTTTCACTCCAGATTTTTCCATCTCCCACCCAAATGGCTGATTCACAGGAAGAGTAGTTTAATGTACAAACATTGTCGACAAATGGAAATGTAATGAAGAAAAGGATGGGCAAGATATCATTCAAATATATGATGCCTGGTTAAACAGGATGGCATTGCACATTTCACATATATTATGGCTGGCTAAAAGACATGAGACTGCATAATTCCCATATATGATATAGAAACTAAACAGGTGGCATTATAGAACATGTCTAAACTAAGCAGATGACATATATGATGTCAAAAGTAGGCATCCGAATCGTGGATATGCATGATATGACTAACATCATCATGCCAAGGTAGAGCAAACACCTTGGGGGGTAAATAGGAGTGGCCAGCGGCGTCCGAATCCGCCTCAGAATAGATATCTTCCTCTGGATTACAATCTGGAGAGGGGTGGGGAGGGTTTGCCATTGAACCCAACATGGAGCGATGTCTGCATGACATTGTATTGCCACTCAAAACTCTTCTCTTTTTCTCTACATGTTCAGCATGACTGTGTACAATATCTGACATGCATACGAAAAAAATATGGTGAGATTATGTAAGGAGAGCATGCAGAAATTTAGAGTGATGGTAACAACCAGTGGATCGATGTTTTTCCGTTGAACCAAAATAGCCCTAATGGATCGACGTGAATGTATAGTAATAAGTGATGCAACAAGTGTACAACCTCTTCGCCATAGCTGTGTCAACCTCAACATCATTGGGTTGGTCGCTGAAGCAGTTGAGGCAGAGGTGGCTGTCGGAGGTGTGGAGGAAGATCTGAGGAATCTGTAGACGGTGTCCAGGGCACTGCTCTGTTGTGATGGATCATTCTGTCGTTGGAGCAGCTCCGCTGAGCCGTAAGACGTCAAGGCTGAAGCAGCACATGACAGACATCGTCAATCTCAAGTGGGATTCTAATAGCATCTCCAATAGATGATGTAAAATGGATGTAAAATTAACATCACCCAAAAACCACCTGACTACAACAGATGAGGTAAAAACTGTTGACTCTGAACTTAACTGTCGAAACTGAAATTTACTGTGGAATCTGAATGCTACTGTAGAAACTGAACGTCCATGCTAGCAGAGAGGCACTTGACAGGTTTAGGGAGCCTAGCATGCTTCAACCGGCCCTTGTCGACATGGTAGTCTTGTGAAGGGAGATAGGTTGCCGTTTTACTCCTGCCAGGCTCTCATCTTCGGCCCCGGTCACCCCCCTCGACCGTCCCGCAGCCAACCATGCTTCCTGAGCGCATCTGCGCTACAACCCGCTATTCCGATGCTACTTGGCATGGGGCCCTCGCGGCATGGGCGTGGCCCTAGACGCTGCCCTCGCCGCCCCGACAACTTCACCACCGTCTGCCCAGCCAGCCCTCTAGCCCGGCATGGCAGCCGGACCCGGCGCCGCCCTGAGTTATCCGCGTCACGGATAGATAGTGGTCGTGGACGTGGACCATCTGCTTCTCCGGCTCGTGAGAGCCTCCGTTCTCTTCCGGCGCTCCTCGCGGCCTCTTGCGCTCTTGCAGTGGTTTCTTCCTTCCCTTGGTCGCGAGCGACCTCTCGCCCAACCCCTTACTCTAATATGTGTCTATCCACTGACCCAATAGTCGGATTTCAGTCTGCCATGAATTCGCTGGCATGTGAAGCAGATTGGAGTCGCGCAAGGAGCCCTGGCAGCTGGGCAGTCGAGTGTGTGGCAGGGGGAGAAAGGGAACGGTGCGATGATGCCTAGGAGGCCCGGCAGCGGCACAGAGCTTTAAGCTATTAGCGAATGTGTGGCTGCCAGGAAGTGAGGTCCCAGGTATTTCGAGAGCCGGTGTCGGTATTAGCCGCCCGGACGCAACGCGTATCATGAATGTGGCCGCAGAGTCAGCAGCAGATCCGAGGGCTCACGGGTATGGGACGCTCGCGAACGGCCCGGAAGGCGACACTCGTCATAGCTTGGTGGAGAGCCGTGCGCAGATGGAAGGCGAGATGCCATCATCGCGCCGCTGCACCCGGCGCGGGCCGGGCTTCAGAGCTGGGTAGCCGCTCGATTGGGGACGGTCCGGGATGGGTACATAGCGACTCTCGGGAGAACGAGCCGGGCGCGAGGCCGATGAGTGTAAGGAATGACGTGTTCAGATGTGCAGAATGAGGGTGACTGATGGGGAACCACCTCACTGTTGGTCTAAGCCTGCGCCGGCCTCGACGGTGGCCGGCTGCCTCCTATTATGGCTTATATATCGTTTACGAGGAAGGCGGTGTTATAGTGATGTGTATAAAACTATACTCCCTCCGTCTAGGTGAATAAGTCGTATTAGAAGGTGCATCATGAAGGCTACGACCTAGGTGCAAGCAGATTGGTGGAAAAGAAGAATATTTCTCTCTTCTAAACACAACATTTAATCACAGCAGTTAAGAGGATGCCTTATTAGCTACCCATGCAGGCCATCGTAATTCATAGCATGCAAAGCGCTTTTATTTCTTGCCTAATAACCGCATGGACGT
The DNA here is from genome assembly GCF_003073215.2 of Triticum urartu. Lineage (NCBI taxonomy): Eukaryota > Viridiplantae > Streptophyta > Magnoliopsida > Poales > Poaceae > Triticum > Triticum urartu. Next base: position 31,265,239 of record NC_053024.1, read on the forward strand.
GCTGCATGCATTGGTCCTTGCCCGAGCAAAAAAAAGGGAGGAAAGGGGTTTCCACGGGAGACAACGAGGCAGAGGTGGAAGCGCTCGCTGGAGTAATTTATTTTGCTTCCCTGGTTTCCTGACATCACGGTCCCACACCATTGTCAACCTATGTAGTAGTCAATAAACGAGAGAATTGCACAAGAAGCGGCCGACAGCTGGGACCAAGCAGCTCGAGCAGTATTTGTGTTTTTGAGGTGTGAGCACTGCAGAGTTTTTCGATGTTTAGCCCAGATATTAATTTTTCTCCTCTGAACAACAACGAAAACATCGCTGCAGGTATTAACTGGGCGGGCTGTGGCCCGTCTAGCCCAGGCCAGATATCCAGCCCAGATATTAATTTTTTTCAAGCTGAAAATGGCTAGCCCAGCTATACTTTTTTTAGGAATACCCAGGCAAGGTCAAGTTGTTATTCTCTGCCCCCGCTGGGCTGCAAATCTTTCCTAGGAGGGATGCATTAGGCTTAACAAGAAAATGGGCTTTAAGAAATAATAAATGGGATGTAATTATAAAAACTGGGCAGTAACTATAAAATGCACCAAACACGATTACTTTATAAAATATTATTTTTGGATATTGAAAATTTTAATTTCATTAATTGTTGCGAGCGCAATGTTTCGTTGGATTTTTACGTAATATAAATTTATATTGAAATTGTATTTAATCTGACTAGAAATTTCGGGATAAAAATATTTCGGATCCCATCAAAATGTGGGAAATTTTATTGAATTCTGTTTTGAACGGTTGGTTGAAATGGGCTGTACTTTTAACAAACTGTAAATGGGCTGTAGTAAATTCCATTAGAATTCAAAAATGGGCTACACATTCTTACAAATCTCAAATGGGCTATAAGTTCTCTGCCACACACTTCTGGCCTTACTAAGTTGACGCGTCCCCTAAAAAAGAGTTGACGCGTATGCAAGGCTTTGTCAACTTATAGTCAACACACGGTTCTAGCAGCAGTGGCCGTTGGATGTCCATCCAACGGATGCCGTGCTTCTTCTTCAATCTCGGATATTCTAGCTTCACCCGCCCAAAAAATGATTCCTCCCCCTGACATCTGGGGCGCACCGTTTCGGAAGCTGACCTGTGGGCCTACTAAGTTGACATACCAAGGGCTTTGTCAACTTAGTCAATATAAACGATTCTAGCTGCAGTGACCGTACGATGTCCATCCAACGGCCGTAGTGCTTCTTCAACCTCTGGTCTTCTTGCTCCAGCCGCCCAAAGCAGCGCCGGTCGTGCCGCATGCTCCTGCCTCCCGTGGCCGGCTGTGCTGCCGCAGGAGGCCTCACCGCCCCCTACTATTCCCACCGCTGGCCAGGCCCTGCGGCGACGGCAGCCTCACACCGCAGCCGAACCAGTGAACCCTCGTAGTCCTCTCGCGGGCTTCCACTGTCGCGTCGTCCCCTTCCTAGTCGCCGTCGTCCACCGCCGTGGTGCTCTCCGCGCGGCGTGGTCAACGTGGTCAAGGAACGACTTCCATCGGAAGAGTACTGTACGTGGAGAGGCTGACAGCTGGGTCCACGGCCACAGCACCAGTTTTTTTGTGATTTGCCAAGTAAGTCGCTTTGTCAGGCCTGTTGGGCTGCAAATCTTTCAAGACGAGGAGAGCTTTCATTCGGCTGGCCGAGAAAATGGCCCATCAGTAATGAGAAATGGGTTGTACATTTTTAAAACACATCAAACCGGCAATTAGTTTCAAATATCTTTTTTTTCATTTCAAGATTTTAAATTACATTAATTTTTATGCGTGGAGAATTTGTTGGATTTTATATTGATATACATTTATTTTTAAAATCAGTTTGAATGTGAGTCGAAATTTCGGGATTAAAAACAGTTCGGACCGCACCGAAATATGCAAAATTTCGTATAATTTTTTAACCGTTGCCACAATATGGGCTGTAATGCTAACAAAAAGAATATGGGCTCCAAAAAAACCTTAAGAATTAGCAAATGGGCTGTAAATTATTAGAAATAATGGCAGATGTGTATGCTGTTTTCCACAGATTTGAGGCTTTCCTAAAAAAGGTTGACGCACAAGCACTGACTGTTGGATGTCCATCCAACGGCCGTCGTGCTTCTTCAATCTCTGCTCTTCCTGCTCCAGCCGCTCAAACAAGCGCCGGCGGGACTGCCTGCTCCCTCCTCCTCGCGGCCGGCTGTGCTGCCGCGCAGGCCTCACCGCCCGACCGTACTCCCATCGCTGGCCTAGCCATCCCTCTACTCACCCACACCTGCTGTTATTCTCCGGCGACGGCAGACGAACCAGTAAACCCTCGTACAGTCGTACTCCCCTCCGCTGGGAAACAACTGCCGAGTCTTCCCTGCCTCCGTGTCGTCCCCTTCCTAGGCCTCGCCGTCGTCCACCGCCCTGGTGCTCTCGGCGCGGCGTGGTCAACGTGGTCAAGGAACGACTTCCATCGGACGTGGACTGTACGTGGAGAGGCTGACAGCTGGGTCCATGGCGCAGCAAGGAAGTGCCTCCTTATTACGCGGAAAATAATGATTCCTCCACCTGACAGCGGACCCACCGGACGGCCACCAGTATTTTGCGAAAAAAATCATTTCCCCCTGACTGCTGGGACCCACCGGATGGGCCACCGTATTTCGTGAAAAAAAACGTTCCCCCCGCTGTCAGCTCGGACCCACCGGAAGTGCCTCCTTATTACGCACAAAAAAATGAATACTCCCCCGGCTAGCTGGGACCCACCTTGCTGGGAGGCTGACTTGTGGGCCTACTAAGTTGACGGGGACGAAGGGCTTTGTCAACTTAGTCAATATGAACGATTCTAGCTCCAGTGACCGTACGATGTCCATCCAACGGCCGTAGTGCTTCTTCAACCTCTGGTCTTCTTGCTCCAGCCGCCCAAAGCAGCGCCGGTCGTGCCGCATGCTCCTGCCTCCCGTGGCCGGCTGTGCTGCCGCAGAGGCCTCACCGCCCCCTACTATTCCCACCGCTGGCCAGGCCCTGCGGCGACGGCAGCCTCACACCGCAGCCGAACCAGTGAACCCTCGTAGCGCCTCTCCGCGCGGGCTTCTGCTGTCGGTCCCCTGTCCGTGTCTCCGCCGTGGCTTCCGCTAGCTCG
>NC_053024.1:31269366-31291069 GCF_003073215.2 Triticum urartu
CTTGTCATCCTTCTTCTTGTTCTTGGATTTGGGTGTGAATCCAATTCCTTCCTTGGCCACAACTCCCTTTTGATTGCTCAAATGGTCATTGAGGTTCTTCTCACCTTGTATGCACGACACAAGGCCTTTCTCAAGTTGCATCTTCAACTTTGCATTCTCCTCAACAAGATGCACATGCTCACAACATGGGTTAGTAGCATTTGCATTATCAATTAAGACCATATGAGGAAAAGTGGCTTTCTCCTTGGTTAGCTCTACTTGGAGTTGATCATGAGACTCTTTGAGGCTAGCATGAGCACCCTTCAAGACCTTGTGAGCCTTGTCAAGTAGATAAAACTCCTCTTTGAGTCTAGCAAGATCAAACCCAATCTTGGCCTTCTCGGAGTTTAGCACACGAGATACGACAAGAGCATGATCAAGATCTTTCTTTAATTTAGTGTGGTCATCATTGTATGACTCCTCAAGACCCAAACGAAGACCTTGCTCTTCCTTAAGAGCATTGGAAAGATCCGAAATCTCATCGGCATAGTCATGACTATGCCCCTCCATCTTAGAGATGGTATCTTCGTGAGCCTCGATCATGTCATTGGCTTCACCAAGTTGTTCCAAGAGAGCAACGAAGTGCTTCTTGGATTTACCCTTGGGCTTAATCATAAAAGACTCAAATTCATTCTCCTCCATATTGGACCCCTCATGTTCATCAATGCAATCCGTCAAAGAAGGATTATTAATGATGGTAGTTTTGATGTGGGGGTTACCTTGTTGGTGGCTTTAGCCATGAGGCACTTGGTGGTGAAGTTCTCATTGGGAGAGTCGAAGAGAGACACCCGTGGAGTTGTTGCAATGGCAATGGAGGCCACGGCAACCGACTCACCATCTTCATCATCATCCTCATTCTACTCTTCTTGTGCCACCAACCCCTTGGGAGGAGTCTTCTTGGTGAAGTGGCTCTCGTTGGGGAAAGACTTGGCCTTGTCTTTTTGGATGAGCTTGCCACCATTGTCTTCCCTTTTCTCATAAGGACATTCTGCCACAAAGTGGCTCACATTGCCACAATTATAGCAATTCCTCACTCGTTGCTTGATCTTTGCACCACTGAGTTGTTCTTGTTGAAGTTGGGCCTTGTGTTCTTCTTGCTCCAAAATTGCCTTGAGGCAAGAGCCATGTGTTCATGATAGGCATACTTTGTATCTTCGGGATTGCTCTCCTCTTATTCCTCTTCTTCCACACTGACCTTGGCCTTCAAGGCAAGGTTGGGCTTCTTTGCTCTTTGAGAGCGTAACACCGCATTGTCGGTGGTCTTGTCCAAGATGCTCATAGCTACAAACTCATCCAACACTTCACTTGAGGAAAAGGTGTGGAAGTCCGGCCTTTGACGAATGACGGATGACATGGCCTTGTGGTAAGGCATCATGGCCTTGAGGAACTTGCGCTTGATCCAATTGTCATTTGTATCCTTGCTCCCATGATCTTGGAGTGAGACCGCGAGAGTAGTTAATCTCCGATAAAGCTCACGAGGTTCTTCATCTTCTTTCATTGCAAACTCATCGGCTTCATCTTGCACCACTTCATAGTTGGAGCATTGAATGCTTGCGCTTCCCCGGTAGAGAGACACAACATGACGCCATGCATCCTTGGCCATGGTGAAGAGTCGAAGATGAGCAAGATCTTTGGGTGGAATTGCATCTTGGATGATGAAGAGAGCATTCCCATTGAATTGATTATCCGCGGCTTCTCTACGGGTGAAGTTGTTTTGGTCATGCGGATAAAAACCTTCTTCAATGATTCTCCAAAGGTTAGTATTAACATGGTTCAAATGACGCTTAAAGCGATAAACCCAAGAATCAAAGTCCTCATTTTTCACAATCTTAGGGGGAGGACTGGCATGATTCAAATGAGTGGAAGGAATCGGTCCACCATAAGTAAGCGGAGGTTCCACATGGACAAAGATGTTGTTGCCAATTTTACCACTAGAAGAAGGAGCCTTTTCACTAGTAGCTTCCCCTTGTCGGAGTTAGCATCCGTCACATTGTTAGTGGGATCACCCACTTTCAACGGTGTGGTAGATGTTTAAGCCCTTCTAAGAATTTATTAAACATGCTTTCAACCTCGGTCGTCATGGAGGTTTTCAATGTGTCCAAAGCCACATTGAATTCCTCACAAGAGACTGCGGTTCCCCCATCGGCCGTAGACGAGACCAGATTCACACCGGAGTGCTCCTCCACACCGTCTACGGTGTCAACCATACTCTTCGAACGGCAAAGTCCTTAATAAAGAGACGAGGCTCTGATACATATTGAAAGGATCGATATAGTTGACTAGAGGGGGGTGAATAGGCAACTAACAACTTTTAACTTTTCTTTACCAATTTAAACTTTGCATCAAAGTAGGTTGTCTAGATATGCAACTAGGTGAGAAACCTATATGATGCAACAAGAACAAGTACACAAACAAGCAAGGGATATATCACAAATAAGCTTGCACAAGTAAAGGCACGAGATAACCAAGAGTGGAGCCGGTGAAGACGAGGATGTGTTACCGAAGTTCCTTCCTTTTGAGGGGAAGTACGTCTCCGTTGGAGCGGTGTGGAGGCACAATGCTCCCCAAGAAGCCACTAGGGCCACCGTATTCTCCTCACGCCCTCACACAATGCGAGATGCCGTGATTCCACTATTGGTGCCCTTGGAGGCGGCGACCGGACCTTTACAAACAAGGTTGGGGCTATCTCCACAACTTAATTGGAGGCTCCCAACGATACCACAAAGCTTCACCACAATGGAATATGGCTCGCGGTGACCTCAACCGTCTAGGGTGCTCAAACACCCAAGAGTAACAAGATCCGCAAGGGATGAGTGGGGGAATCAAATTTCTCTTGGTGGAAGTGTAGATCTAGGCCTTCTCAACCAATCCCTAGAGAATCAACAAGTTTGATTGGCTAGGGAGAGAGATCGGGCGAAAATGGAGCTTGGGGATGGAAGAGATAGTCAACTCGGAGAAGAAGACCCCTTATATAGTGGAAGAACAAATCCAACCGTTATCCACCAACCAGCCTGATACGTCTCCAACGTATCTATAATTTTTGATTGTTCCATGCTATTATATTATCAACCTTGGATGTTTTATATGCATTTATATGCTATTTTATATGATTTTTGGGACTAACCTATTAACCTAGAGCCCAGTGCCAGTTTCTGTTTTTTCCTTGTTTTGAGTATCGCAGAAAAGGAAAACCAAACGGAGTCCAATTGACCTGAAACTTCATGGAACTTATTTTTGGACCAGAAGAAGGACATGGAGTAAAAGAGTTGGGCCAGAAGAGTCCCGGGCTGCCCACGAGGGTGGGGGCGCCACCCCCTGGGCGCGCCCCTACCTCGTGGACAGCCCGGAGACCCCCCCTTGTTCCCGACTCCAACACCTCTTATATAACCCAAAACTTCCAGAAAGACCCAGCCTCGTAGCAGACCACGCCAGGGTGTATACGCAGGGCAGCGGTACTACGCATGCGGTACTACCGCAGGGCCCGCGGTACTACCGCCGAGCAGCACAAACCAAGGACACCAAATGCACTGAAGCAGAGGGCGGTAGAACCGCTGGCGCGGTACTACCGCTCCCCCTTGCGGTACTACCGCAAGGCAGGGATGTTCCAGATTTTGAGAAGGCACAGGACATATAAAAATACATCCGTGGCAACTTCCGCTGAGTTGGAGTCAATGCAAAAATCCGACACGGTAGTACCGTGAGCCAGGGGCGGTACTACCCGCGGGGTGCGGATGTAAAAAATTACATCCGCTCCTACTGCCGCGCAGGCTGCTGAGCCAGACCAGAACGCACGGTACTACCGCGCACCGGGCGCGGTACTACCGCGTAGGGCGCGATGTAAAAAATTACATCCGCTCCTACTACTACAGCCGTAGCAGCGCCTGGCCTGGGGCCACGTACTACAGCTCCAAGGAGCGGTACTACCGTGGGCGCTTGCGGTACTGCGACTGGGCCCGGTACTACCACAAGGGCCTGCGGTACTACCGCTCCTAGGAGCAGTACTACCGCATGCCCAAGCTCAGCCAACACGACAATTTGCATAGACGAGAAAAGACGGAGGATGCTCCAAAGTGCCAAAGGAAAGGCGGTGCAAAGAGAAGATGTGTACGTGATGATTCCACCCAAACCTTTCCAAAGCGGACCCCTCTTAATAGTACAGCTTTCCTATGACTCAAATCCACCGAAAAGAAACGTAGAGAAACACCGTCTTCAAAGTCTTCAAGGGGCACCAAAACGTCTTGTGCCTAGTGATGAAATGTCTGAAATACTCAATGCACACGATTAGTCCGCAAAAGCATTGTCATCAATCACCAAAACAACTAAGGGATAAATATGCCTTACCCTTTATCACCTCCATAACCGAAACATTCCTTATTCCACTAAGGATAATTTTGACCTGTCCAGTGATCCACTCCTGGATCACTATTGTACCCTCTTGCCAAACTCATGGTGAGGTACATAGGTCTGGTACACACATAGCATACTTTATAGAACCTATGACTGAGGCATAGGGAATGACTTTTCATTCTCTTTCTATTTTCTGCCGTGGTCGGGTTTTGAGTCTTTACTCAACTTCACACCTTGCAACACAGGCAAGAACTCCTTCTTTGACTGTTCCATTTTGAACTACTTCAAAAACTTGTCAAGGTATGTACTCATTGAAAAAAATTTATCAAGCGTCTTGATCTATCTCTATAGATCTTGATGCTCAATATGTAAGTAGCTTCACCGAGGTCTTTCTTTGAAAAACTCCTTTCAAATACTCCTTTATGCTTTCCAGAAAATTCTACATTATTTCCGATCAACAATATGTCATTCACATATATTTATCAGAAATGTTGTAGTGCTCCCACTCACTTTCTTGTAAATACAGGCTTCACACCACAAGTCTGTATAAAACTATATGCTTTGATCAACTTCAAAGCATATTCCAACTCCGAGATGCTTGCACCAGTTGAAAGTGCTAGTGATCGACTAGAGGGGGGGTGAATAGGCGATTTTTATGAAAGTCTTCAAAACATGGAAGTTTCGAAGACAAACGATAGAAATAAACCTATTACCATGCAGCGGAAGGTAGACTACACTAGGCAAACCATAGTCAAGTATTCAATGAAGTGAAAGCACAATGACTAATAGCAGCTAGGCAGTAAAGATCAGGTAGGAAGATATTGTGAAGCCAATCAGAACAAGCAGTCACTCAGTGAAGACAAAAGATAAATGCAATCATACAATGACTTCACAAGGACCAACAGTAAGAAGGGAAGGGAAGGATGAAACCAGTGACTCGTTGAAGACAATGATTTGTTGGACCAGTTCCAGTTGCTGTGACAACTGTACGTCTGGTTAGGGAGGCTGAGATTCAACTCAGAAGACCTCGTCTTCACCTTATTCCCCTTGAGCTAAGGACACCCAGTCCTCGCCCAATCACTCTGGTAAGTCTTCAAGGTAGACTTCCAAACCTTCACAGACTTCGTTCACCGGCGATCCACAATGACTCTTGGATGCTCAGAACGCGACGCCTAACCGGCTGGAGGATTCACAGTCCTCAAGTGTAATAAGTCTTCAGATCACACAGACAGGAAGACTTAAGTGATGCCTAACACTCTTTGGCTCTGGGTGTTTAGGGCTTTATCCTCGCAAGGAATTCTCTCTCAAAGGCTTCGAGGTGGGTTGCTCTCAAACGACAAAAGCCGTACTCTAACTCTGAGCAGCCAACCATTTATGGTTGTAGGGGGTGGGCTATTTATAGCCACTAGGCAACCCGACCTGATTTGTCCGAAATGACCCTGGGTCACTAAGGAACTGACACGTGTTCCAACGGTCAGATTTCAAACACACACGGCAACTTTACTTGGGCTACAAGCAAAGCTGACTTATCCAACTCTGGACAAGATTGCTCTCATAGTCTTCACTCGAAGACATAGGATTTTGGTTAAGCATCACTTCAGTCATTCTGACTGGTTCTCTTGGACCCCACTTAACAGTACGGTGGTTCCTATGACTCAACAAAGAAGAAAAAGAACTACGAAAGACTAAGTCTTCGCGCTCCATAGTCTTCATGCGATGTCTTCTCTTGTCATAGTCTTCAATGTGAATGTCTTCACATACCACCTTTGACTTCAATGTCTTCATACATTTTTAGGGGTCATCTCTGGTAGGAAAACCGAATCAATGAGGGACTTCTACCTGTGTTATCCTGCAATTCTCACAAACACATTAGTCCCTCAACTAGGTTTGTCGTCAATACTCCAAAACCAACTAGGGGTGGCACTAGATGCACTTACAATCTCCCCCTTTTTGGTGATTGATGACAAACTAGTTGAAGTTTTCAACAGGGAATATAATATGTGAAATTGTAAAGGATAGGGATTGTCTTCATAAGTTGCAAGGGCTCCCCCTGAAGATGTGCATATAAGTAATTTGCTTTTGGAATGCAAATGCACATGGCAGGTTGTACTTGTGGAGATCCTCTTCAACTTATGATGACAATTCATCATGCATGAAAAGTATGTGAAGATAATGACATGCATAATGAAAAATGGACGTCTGCAAAATGATCTAAGTGCGGAATTTATCGTCGCACATGCGGAATTTATCATCGCATCACAGAATAGCAAATAAGTAGCAGACGACCATCGAGTTTAAGTGTTACAACTCAAAGAACCAAATGTATCAAAATGCAGAGTTGTAAACACTAGGCAAATATAAAGCAAACGCCCATATGGACCCGCTTGAAGACTATCAAACTCATATGCTTCTCCCCCTTTTGTCAGTAAGGACCAAAAAGGTTTGAAGACATAGAGCATCTACTCGTTCCCATAGGAGCATGAAGCAGGTCGTCGGTGTTGTTAGGCGGTGCAGACGAACTCGGGGCAGTGTCGATGCGTGCAGAAGTAGGGGGCGGTGAAGTAGCATCGTCTTCATCATCGATCACTCTGGCATTCACAGTTGCAGCAGAGGAGAGAACTCAGAGTCTTCAAGAGACGGAGTTCGTCGCAGCACAGTCCTTCTTGGAGGTGTTGAGTCAAACTTGAAGCGTTCAGAGAAGCCATCCTCTTGAAGATCATCCTCGAGAGCACATAAGCGTCAGCCCTTTCCATGTACGCCGACAGGTTTCATGGGCAACAAAGGCATTCTTGGTGGCAAGATTGCGAATCCTGTTTACGTCCACCAAGAGGCTTTGCATTTGGCGCTTCAGCCAGTCATGATGCTTATCCTGTTTCTGATGAAGGGCAACCAGAAGCTCTCGGTCATTGAGAACACGAGATCGCTTCTTGGGCCGTTGGGCAATGGTGCTTTCAGTGGCTTCAGTGAGGGCACGATGAGGTGCACGTGGTAAGTGCCAGCCAGAGGATAAACACGAGTGACTGCTTGAACTCCTTCAATGTTTTGAGAGAAGCTTTGATTCTCAGCATTCTGAAGACTAAGAGGCTCCTTGGCAGGCTCTGGATAGATGGCTTCAACTGACATATCGACGTCAGGCAGAAAGATCCGATGATTGCGAGCAGAGGGCTGATAGGTGACAGCTGAGTGTAGTTTGATCAGCCGCATAATCCATGGAGCGTAAAACTTCAAGCCAAAAATGTCAGATCCTGATGCAGCAAGCTGGCGAATGAAGAAGTCTTGTGCATTGAAGCTTTTGCCATGAAGAATATGAAAGACCAACGTCTTCATTGCGCCTTCTAGCTTGGCATGTGGAGAATGTCCTTTGATGGGCCAGAGAGTTCGCCTTATGATGTGATAGATAGTACGTGGCAGATACTCAAGGTCTTCAACAAAGAACTCCTTAGGATATTCAGCATCTGGAGGCAAAGGCTTCATCATGCTAAGCATCTGACTCATATTGGGCTCAGGCTTGTGGAAGATGCTTTCCATAGCAGCACTGTGAAGCTGACAACCAGGTTCATACAGATCTCCTGGAGTGGGCAGGCCAGTAAGCTCAATGATATCAAAGGCTTTGGCTTCATGATGAACATTGCCTGTCATCCACTCAAGGACCCAAGTCTTCGGATCCCTGTTGTAGCCACGGATATGAAGAGTGGCATAGAATTGGAGCAGCAATTCTTCATTCCAGTGCTCCTTATCAGTGACGAACTGCAGCAAGCCAGACTCTCTGAAGCAATCCAGAGCTTCTTCCAAACAGGGCAGTCCAGTTATGGCTTCAGTGTCAAGACGCATATGTGGGAAAATGCGACCTTGATTGTACAGAATGCATGAGTAATAACTGCGCTGCTGATAGCTCCAGAACCGATCAGAAGATATTCTTGCCTTGGTGTAGGGGTTCTTGGCGCTATCAAAGAAGGTGTTGTGTGCCTTGAAGCCATTGATATTGAAAGATCCGGGTGCAGATGCAGTGCCTGGAAACCTGGGCAACCTTGGTGGCTTCTGAACCTGAGGCCTGTGCTCAATGATAGTCAAACTGAGGACCAGCAGCAGGCGGAGGAGTCAGAAAAGGCCATTTGACAGTGACAAGTTGGCCATAGTTGAATGCTTGCTCGATAGTGTGTGGCCTTGGTGGCGGAACAGGAGCAGTGGCATCAACAGAGGCGTCAGGCTGCACATCTGTTGCAGGTGCATCATTGGCTTCATTGGCCTCTGGCACATTGGTTGGTGCAGGCTCCACATTTGCTTCAGCCATGACTGCTCATTGGCTTCATTTGTGTTGGTGTGGCAGCCTCAAGATTCTCAACCTCCACTTGATGAGCTGGAGGGTCGGGCACAGACACGTTCACTTCAGGAACATCTTCTTCAGAGATGGGGGTGTAGGGACACGATCTTCTTCTTGTTTGTCATCGGCTGATGCAGCCGGATTGTCTTCAGCACCTTTGGCTTCAGACACGGAGACATTCACAGTCGGAGTGGCTTCTGGAACACTTGACGTGCAACAGATTGGGGCACTTCTCCTTCTGGAACGCTCGAAGGGGACTTGAGGCCTTGGTCCTTTGCGAAGCCTGCGTAGCGCTGGCGACGCCTGTGGAGATGGAGTTGGCTGGGCCTCAAAGTCGTCTTCTTCTCTGCACAGGTGGTGTGACTTGTTGTTGTGGGAGTACTCGGGGTGTCTTGTTGTTGTGGGTGATCAGCCCATGATGCATCCTGAGCAATTGGCGTCAGAGGACGACCAATGCTGATGAGTTCGCTGTGCATGACAAGGCGATGATACCAGTTGGTGCTCGATCTGAGGAAGGACTTCATCATCTTCAACATTGTCATGGTGACCAATGTCTTCAGCAGCGGTGGGGATCAACTGCTGGAATGTCTTCAGCTTCATGAGCCTCTGTGGAAGCAGGCTCATGAACAATCAGTTGGCGCTCGTGGTGTTCAGATGCAGGGCGAACCATTGAGATAGGTTCAACAACTAAGGGCTCTGTGGGAGCAGCCCGATCCTTCTTGGTTTTGCGCTTCTTCTTAGAGGGAGCGACATCAGAAGCTTCAGGATTTTTCCTTTTTCTGGCTTCAGCCTCGGCAGTCCTCGTCTTCTTCAGTTCTGAAGCGGTTGACCTGACCTTTGGCTTCGAGCCAGTCATGCTGCTTGGGAAGACTATGCGAGGTTCTTCCTGCCTTGAAGGTGCAGATTGGTCAGTTGAGGGCTTCTTCTTCTTTGCAGCCATTCTTGGGTCGATGCCAGGACGACCAAGAGCCTTGCGCTTCTCAGCCTCATTGTAGGCTTGCACACACTTGTCAGCCAGGCTCTTCATGCGCTCACGAGAACCTTGAGCTTCTTCACGCTTCTTGAGAAAGGCTCTTTGAGCTCGTGCAGCATGATCTTGAAGTTTTTCAGCATCTTGCACGCTGAGCTTGGCCATGTGCTTCTTGAACTGAGCTTTCTCATAGTCGATCTTTTGCTTCAGTTCAACGATGCGCTGAGCTAGAGCTAGCTCAGAAGCAATGGCGCCAGTGAAGGCGACACTGAGGCCAATTGGAAGTTGCAGATCTTCAAAGCTGAGGTTGGGCGTGTCAAACCACTCATCAATGAAGTTATGGATGATTGCCACATCAAAGAGAGGCAAATCATTGAAGATCTCTGCTTCTTCCTTGCTCTTGATCAGTTGCTCAAGAGCGTCATCTGCAAGATCTTCATCGATGGACAGATCAATGGCGTCATTGCGCAGAATAGCAGCAGCAGTCAGTGCCTGATTAGTATTCTTCTCATCTCAGTCTTCTTGGAGATACGTGATAGATCTTCAGACTGCACACTGTCTTCAGGAGGTGCAGTAGCCAGTGGCTTCGCATGTAAGACCTTTGGTGCAGGAGCAGGCTTTGAAGCTTTAGGCTTCTTCAGTTTCTTTGGCTTCGGCGGTGCAGGCGCTTCATCAGATTCAGCGTCATCTGCAGGCTCATCCACGGCTGTCCCTTGAACCATGATATGAGTGATGAGACCTTCCAGGTTGTAGAAGGGCCCAACAAGATTGGGTTCAGCTTCGCGGGTGCATCGGCACGAGGAGCAAAGGACCAGGGTTGAAGTCTAGTCCCAATGACTTCTTGTTCTGCTTAGCCGAATTCTTGGCAAACTGGAAGTTGCGCTTGAACAGATTGTCGTCACGACACCATAGCAATGACGATGGGTCAGCATCGCAGGCTGTGGTCCACGGACCATGCAGGGATAGAAGCCTTGTTCAATGGCTTCATCTCTGGACCTGGGTTGAAGATTTCTGTATAGGATGTCTCCCCATGGTCGCTTGATGGCATTCTTCTCTGCATATTCCTGGGTCACAACTGTACTTGAACCATTGCTCAGCCCAGTACCTTCGAATCCATTGGATTCGTGTCTTGCGCTGATTGTAATCCTCTTCTGGGTCTGTCTTGTACAGCTCTGAGAGGTCATCAGGCAGATCTCTTGATGTTCCCCCTCGACGCTGTCGGCCACCCTTCCTTGCTGATTTCTCTGTAGCCATGAGCTTCAAACTGAATGGCTTCAACACGTTCAAAGGTTTCAAAGGCTTCCGCTTGCGTCAAACAGGAACTGGCTTCGGGAGAATTTATATGATGCTGTAAGAATTCTGCAAATGAATGCAGACTATGAGAACCAAGGGATTCTCCCACGGACATGTACCTGTGACAGCATTAAGGTGCGAGGGAAGGGGAAGAGGTCATATGCATTCTCAGAAGATTTTGAAGATAAATCAGTTTAGAAGACATTGACCTCATAGTGCGAAGACATTCACTCATAGATAGAGAGTTGGTTCCAGATTTGTACGAATCCACGAATAAGTACAAGTGAGGAATCTAACTACTTTGTGAAGCATAAGTGAACATACTAGGCATATTATGAGATGCAGTATGAAATAGATCCAACTTGTGTGAACAGAAACTGCTTGTGGTAGAAAGTGATGGATCTATAGAATCAAAGGGGCCGTAAAAAGGAAGTTTTATTTACCACACGAAGAACTGCTAGACGGAGTGGGAGAGGAGGCCGAGCAGATCGATCGTTCCGTGCCCTAACTTGGCGACGGAGGACACCTACGGCGACGGCAGAAGACGATGTCCGCGGCGGCATGAAGACGGCGTCGGTGAGGTCGCGGCATACTAAGCGCTTCGTCGCCGGCGTCGTCGAGGGCGAGCGGTGGCGCTAGGGCTTATGCTAGAGTGGAAGAAAGGATAATCACTGTGGTGAGGCGTGTATTTATAGAGACAGGGACGGCACAGTGTTATTACACAGGTGCCCCTGGTGATTCACATCTGAAGGACACGTGGCCATCATGCAACATATCGGAGGTTGTTCCACGTTCCCACGCACGCCTGGATTGTTGGGTGGTCGTTCCCACTTCTCCGGGTTTCAGGTGAAGGAATTAGCATTGAAAACGGACTTAATGTTTGTCTCTGTATCTTCTACTGACAAGGACGTAGAGAAGATATTCAACAGTTTCAATAGAATGCATATGATTTGGGGAGATAGAGTTTGAGATAGAAGGCATAGAGAGGTTAGGGTCCGATCACATTCACTTAGTTCAAAAGATTCAACAAGAAGACATAGCTATAAGTGAATGCTGTAGAGGACAGAACACTAGTATATATATATAATCAACATAGTGAAGATAATCATGAAGACAGGTTGAGATTGAAGCCAAACCAAATGTGAAGACATACCAAACGTAACGCCATGAGTGAAACACTTCAAACAGAAAATTTTGGTGGTGGCGTTACCCACCGTATAGGAAGTATTAGACCCAGACACGGCGCACAATTATCGTGGCGCTCCGAAGTCAAATTCCACATTAATGTATTCACACTTAGAATGTAAGTCTTCATTGATTGAAGATATACTTTACTTCGTGTGTTGCACATCTAAGTCATCAATATGCATAAGTGTTAGGATGTGTGCCTGATCACAGGACATTTGAGGATTCCAAGATATTTAGCTCACACCGTAACTTGCAAAACCTCTTCTCATCCAAGGGCTTGGTGAAGATATCTGCCAATTGCTCTTCAATGTTGACGTGTGTGATATCAATATCTTCCTTCACAACATGATCTCTGAGAAAGTGATGATGAATTTGAATGTGCTTTGTCTTCAAGTGCTGAACTGGGTTGTTGGCAATCTTGATGGCGCTTTCGTTGTTGCAGTAGAGTGGCACTTGCTTCAGATGAATGCCATAGTCTTTGAGTGTTTGCTTCATCCATAGAAGCTGAGCGCAGCAAGATCCAGCAGCAATGTATTCAGATTCAGCAGTGGAGAGAGATACACAGTTCTGCTTCTTTGAAGACCAACATACAAGTGATCGTCCCAGAAAATGACATGTGTCTGATGTAGACTTGCGATCCACCTTGTCACCAGCATAATCAGCATTCGAGAATCCAACTAGATCAAACTCTGAGCCCTTTGGATACCATAATCCTAGTGTTGGGGTGTGAGCCAAATATCTAAGAATTCGCTTCACAGCTAAGTGATGCGATTCCTTTGGTGCCGCTTGGAATCAAGCACACATGCAAACACTAAGCATAATATCTGGCCTAGATGCACATAGATACAGTAAAGAACCTATCATGGAGCGGTATACCTTTTGATCGAACTCTTTACCATTGTCGTCGGGACCCAGATGATGTTTGGCTGGCATTGGTGTCGTGAAGCCTTTGCAGTCTTGCATACCGAACTTCTTCAGGCAATCTTTGAGATACTTCTCTTGAGATATGAAGATGCCATTGCGTTGTCGTCGTATTTGAAGACCAAGGAAGAACTTCAGCTCCCCCATCATGGACATCTGATATTGCTCTTGCATCATATATCCAAACTCTTCACTGTACTTTTGATTGGTGCAGCCGAAGATAATGTCATCCACATATATTTGGCACACAAATAGTTCACCATCATATGTCTTCGTGAAAAGAGTGGGATCTAGGGAACCAGGTATGAAGCCTTTGCTCTTCAGGAAGTATTTGAGTGTGTCATACCAGGCCCGAGGGGCTTGTTTGAGGCCATACAATGCCTTGTTGAGCTTGTATACCATGTCAGGATGTTTTGGATTTTCAAAGCCAGGTGGTTGTGCAACATACACTTCTTCTTCAATCTTGCCATTGAGAAAGGCACTCTTCACATCCATTTGATATAGAAGTATGTTATGATGATTTGCATAGGCCAGCAGTATGCGTATGGCTTCAAGTCTAGCCACAGGAGCAAATGTTTCATCGAAGTCAATGCCTTCCACTTGAGTATATCCTTGAGCAACGAGACGAGCTTTGTTTCTGACAACTTGACCATGCTCATCTTGCTTGTTGCGGTATATCCATTTGGTGCCTATTATATTGTGCTTCCGTGGATCAGGACGCTTAACCAGTTCCCATACATTATTCAGCTCAAACTGTTGAAACTCTTCTTGCATAGCTTGAATCCATTCAGGTTCCATGAAGGCTTCTTCAACTTTCTTGGGTTCTGATATTGAGACGAATGCGAAGTGCCCACAGAAATTTGCTAGCTGAGTTTCCCTTGAACGAGTGAGTGGACCAGGTGCATTGATGCTATCAATTATTCTTTCAATCTGCACTTCATTGGCAACGCGAGGATGTACAGGGCGAAGACTTTGCTCTTGTTGTTCATTGTCGTTGTTGGAAGGAATGTCTTCAGGCTTAGCATTGTCTTCATGTTGATCAGGTGCTGAAATGATAAGTTCTTCTTCAGGATGAGCTTCAGAAGGTATAATTTCTCCAGTTCCCATTAGCTTGATTGATTCACTGGATGGAACTTCATCTAGCACATTTGGCAGCTGCTCTCTTTGTGAACCGTTGGTCTCATCGAACCGCACATCCACTGTTTCAATCACTTTGTAATGAAAGAGATTGAAGACTCTGTAGGAGTGCGAATCCTTTCCATATCCGAGCATAAAACCCTCATGTGCTTTTGGTGCAAATTTTGAGGTGTGATGTGGGTCCTTGATCCAGCACCTTGCGCCAAATACTCTGAAGTAACTGACATTTGGCTTCTTACCAGTAAGGAGCTCATAAGATGTCTTGTTCAGTAGCTTGTGAAGATAAACACGATTGATTGTATGGCATGCAGTATCAATGGCTTCGGGCCAGAATTTTCTTGGGGTCTTGTATTCATCTAGCATCGTTCTGGCCATCTCAATTAGTGTTCTGTTCTTGCGTTCGACTACGCCATTCTGCTGTGGCGTGTACGGGGCTGAGAATTCATGTGTGATGCCCAAGGTATCAAGATATGTATCAAGGCCAGTGTTCTTGAATTCAGTGCCATTGTCACTTCTGATGTGCTTTATCTTGGCGCCAAAATTGTTCATAGCTCGATTGGCGAAGCGTCTGAAGACATCCTGCACTTCAGTCTTGTAAAGGATTATGTGCACCCAAGTATATCTAGAATAATCATCAACAATAACGAAGCCATAGAGGCAAGCAGTAGTAGTTAGAGTTGAGTAATGAGTGGGACCGAAAAGAACCATGTGAAGCAGTTCGAAGGGTTGAGTAGTAGTCATGATTGTCTTCGAGGGATGTTTGGCCCTCGTCATCTTCCCTGCTTCACAGGCACCGCATAAGTGGTCTTTCTTGAACTTGACGCCCTCGATGCCTATGACATGCTTCTTCTTCGCAAGGGTGTGGAGGTTCCTCATGCCAGCATGTCCAAGCCTCCAATGCCAGAGCCAGCATTCTGAAGCCTTTGCTAGAAGACATACTGCAAGCTGTGGCCCTGCTGAGAAATCTACCACATACAAATCATCTTTTCGATACCCTTCAAACACTAGAGACTTGTCAGATTCCATTAATACAAGGCAATGATATTTTCCAAACATTACGATCATGTTCAAATCTCAAAGCATTGAGACAGACATTAAGTTGAAGCCAAGGGATTCAACAAGCATGACTTTATCCATGTGTTGATCCTTTGAGATTGCAACTCTACCTAGACCCAATACCTTACTTTTACCAGTGTCAGCAAATGTGATGTGGCTCTTGTCGGATGGACGTAAGGTTGAGTCCATAAGAAGACTTCTTTTGCCAGTCATGTGATTTGTACACCCACTGTCAATAATCCATTCTGAAGACGCTGGTGTCGTACCCTACAGTGCAGTTAGGGGGATAGGCTTCACCAAGAGCATTGTGAAGCAAAAACATTTGACGAACCAGTGGGTTATGAAAGCTTAGATCCAGGTTAGGACTAATAGGGAGAGTAGCAAGCGATTCAGGTATGAAGTACATAGTAAGACCATTTGGGCATTTGATCTTGCGCCCTACAAGATGTTTAAGGTCCCCAGCAATAGCGTCAGACGATTTTGGTTTTCTGCTGGAGACCTTTCCCTGCAAAAGAGAGTTAAGCCTTCTTAACCACCCACATCTTCAAGGGTGGCTTAGAAGCAATAAGTCTAAGTGCAGCATATGAGAATTTTGGCTTTGAAGCCTTAGCAAACAATCTTGCAGGCGGATAATAGTACTCATAAGAATAAGCAGAATAGTTCTTGGTCTTATGAACATGGCGGTTTGATGAACCGCTCTCATATTCATATGCCTGAGTATGATTTTCCTGCAAAACATTTGCGTTAGTGCGACTCAGGTGAGTCCTCTGTCTGTATGAAGCCTTTGGACCGTATGAAGCCTTTGGTCTGAGGTTTGTCTTCTTCACGTGAGGTGTCATGTTGACATTCACAGGAAGACTCTCCAGACACCTTTTTGGAACCCAGATCTTCTTCATAGGCGGTCCATTCCTGCAGTTAGTACCAATGTACCTGGCAAACACTTCACCATTCTCATTCTTAAACAGTATATAGTTTGCATCAAAGGATTCATCAATGATAATGGGGTTAGCACAAGTGAAGCCAGATAGATTGGATGGATCTGCTGAAGGTTCCTTTGCAGCAACCCACATGGTTTTGGGGTACTGCTCAGGTTTCCAGTAAGAGCCATCTGCATTCATTTTCCTTACGAACCCTACACCCTCTTTCCTAGGGTTTCGGTTCAGAATCTGCTTTTTCAGGACATCGCACAACGTCTGATGCCCTTTAAGACTTTTGTACATCCCTGTTTCAAGCAATGTCTTCAACCTAGCATTCTCATCAGCAATAGCGGTGGTATCCTCAGCAGAGGGGTTAGTTACCGCATCAACAGTAGTAGCAGTAGAACATTCAGCAACAAAAGTAGCATTATCACGCTCAATGCATTTAAGACATGGTGGTTCAAATCCTTCCTGAGCGGGACTGATCTATTTGGAGCGAAGTGACTCATTTTCCGTTTGAAGATCTTCATGAACCGCTCTCAATTTCTCAAGATCTTGCTTCCTTTGAAGATAATCATAGGAAAGCTTTTCATGAGTTGTTGAGAGAGTTTCATGACGACTTTCAAGTTCCTCATACTTAACGTGAAGATATTTTATGTCTTCAATTAAGGACTCAGATCGAGTCATTTCAGCACCTAACAGATCATCGCTTCTGTCTAACAGTTTTTGAATATGTTCCATAGCTTTCTGTTGTTCAGTTGCAATTTTAGCAAGTGTTTTGTAGCTAGGTTTTGAACCACAATCAGAGTCATCGTCACTAGATGTTTGATAGTGAGTAGTGCGTGTGTTTACCTTGGCACCGCGTGCCATGAAGCAGTAGGTAGAAGCGGAGTAGTCCTTGTCATTTGCATCGGTGTCGGTGATGAAGTCATTGTCTTCAGTGTTGAAGATGGACTTGGCAACATATGCTATAGCCAGACTTGCGACGCCTGAGTCGGATTCCTCCTCAGACTCCACCTCCGCCTCCTCAGAAGCAGACTCCTCCTCTGAATCCATTTCCTTGCCAACAAATGCACGTGCCTTGCCAGATGAGCTCTTCTTGTGTGATGAAGACTTTGAGGAAGACTTGGAAGAAGACTTTGAGTATTTCTTCTTCTTCTTCTTCTTCTTCTTCTTGTCGTCAGAGTCATATTCCTTGCTCTTCTTCTTCTTTTTGTTCTCATTGTCCCACTGTGGACACTCAGAGATGAAGTGGCCAAGTTTCTTGCACTTGTGACATGTTTTCTTCTTGTAGTCATGAGCAGGAGCTTCATCATTCCTTGAACTTGATCGGGAAGACTTTCTGAAGCCTTTCTTCTTGGTGAATTTTTGGAACTTCTTGACAAGCATAGCAAGTTCCCTTCCAATGTCTTCAGGGTCATCAGAACTGCTGTCAGGTTCTTCTTCAGATGAGGAGACAGCTTTTGCCTTCAAGGCACGAGTTCGCCCATAGTTTGGACCGTAGATCTCTCTTTTCTCCGAAAGCCGAAACTCATGTGTGTTGAGCCTCTCAAGTATGTCAGACGGATCGAGTGTCTTGAAATCAGGACGTTCTTGAATCATCAGGGCTAGGATGTCAAACGAACTATCAAGTGATCTCAGCAGCGTCTTGACGACTTCGTGTTTGGTAATCTCAGTGGCGCCGAGGGCTTGAAGCTCATTTGTGATGTCAGTGAGTCGATCAAATGTGTGCTGGACATTCTCATTGTCATTTCGCTTGAAGCGGTTGAAGAGGTTGCGAAGGACACTGATTCTCTGATCTCTCTGGGTTGAGATGCCTTCATTGACTTTGGAGAGCCAGTCCCAGACCAGCTTGGATGTCTTCAAAGCACTCACACGGCCATACTGTCCTTTAGTCAGATGACCACAGATGATATTCTTGGCAGTAGAGTCCAGTTGAACGAATTTCTTGACATCAGCAGCAGTGACACCTTCTCCAGCCTTGGGAACGCTGTTCTCGACGACATACCATAGGTCGACGTCAATGGCTTCAAGATGCATACGCATCTTATTCTTCAAGTAGGGATATTCAGTTCCATCGAAGACGGGGCACGCAGCGGAGACTTTAATTATCCCTGCAGTCGACATAGCTAAAACTCCAGGTGGTTAAACCGAATCACACAGAACAAGGGAGCACCTTGCTCTGATACCAATTGAAAGTGCTAGTGATTCGACTAGAGGGGGGTGAATAGGCGATTTTAATGAAAGTCTCAAACATGGGAGTTTCGAAAGACAAACGATAGAAATAACCTATTACATGCAGGCGGAAGGT
Organism: Triticum urartu; assembly: GCF_003073215.2. Classification (NCBI taxonomy): domain Eukaryota; kingdom Viridiplantae; phylum Streptophyta; class Magnoliopsida; order Poales; family Poaceae; genus Triticum; species Triticum urartu. Next base: position 31,287,867 of record NC_053024.1, read on the forward strand.
AGACTACACTAGGCAAACAATAGTCAAGTATTCAATGAAGTGAAAGGCACAATGACTAATACCAGCTAGCAGTTAAAGATCAGGTAGGAAGATATTGTGAAGCCAATCAGAACAAGTAGTCACTCAGTGAAGACAAAGTGAAGCAAATCATACAATGACTTTTCACAAGACCAACAGTAAGTAAAGAAGGGAAGGATGAAACCCAGTGACTCGTTGAAGACAATGATTTGTTGGACCAGTTCCAGTTGCTGTGACAACTGTACGTCTGGTTAGGGAGGCTGAGATTCAACTCAGAAGACCTCGTCTTCACCTTATTCCCCTTGAGCTAAGGACACCCAGTCCTCGCCCAATCACTCTGGTAAGTCTTCAAGGTAGACTTCCAAACCTTCACAGACTTCGTTCACCGGCGATCCACAATGACTCTTGGATGCTCAGAACGCGACGCCTAACCGGCTGGAGGATTCACAGTCCTCAAGTGTAATAAGTCTTCAGATCACACAGACAGGAAGACTTAAGTGATGCCTAACACTCTTTGGCTCTGGGTGTTTAGGGCTTTATCCTCGCAAGGAATTCTCTCTCAAAGGCTTCGAGGTGGGTTGCTCTCAAACGACAAAAGCCGTACTCTAACTCTGAGCAGCCAACCATTTATGGTTGTAGGGGGTGGGCTATTTATAGCCACTAGGCAACCCGACCTGATTTGTCCGAAATGACCCTGGGTCACTAAGGAACTGACACGTGTTCCAACGGTCAGATTTCAAACACACACGGCAACTTTACTTGGGCTACAAGCAAAGCTGACTTATCCAACTCTGGACAAGATTTGCTCTCATAGTCTTCACTCGAAGACATAGGATTTTGGTTAAGCATCACTTCAGTCATTCTGACTGGTTCACTTGGACCCCACTTAACAGTACGGTGGTTCCTATGACTCAACAAAGAAGAAAAAGAACGACGAAAGAACTAAGTCTTCACGTTCCATAGTCTTCATGCGATGTCTTCTCTTGTCATTAGTCTTCAATGTGAATGTCTTCACATACCACCTTTGACTTCATGTCTTCTACATTTTTAGGGGTCATCTGTAGGAAAACCAAATCAATGAGGGACTTCTACCTGTGTTATCCTGTCAAATTCTCACAAACACATTAGTCCCCTCAACTAGGTTTGTCGTCAATACTCCAAAACCAACTAGGGGTGGCACAGATGCACTTACACCAGCCCATAGATGGATCGCTGGAGCTTGCACATTTTGTTAGCACCTTTAGGATTGAAAAAACCTTCTGTTGCATCATATACAATTCTTCTTTAAGATATCCATTAAGGAATGTTTTGACATCCATTTTGCCAAATTTCATAAAATGTGGCAATTGCTAACATGATTCAGACAGACTTTAAGCATCGATACGAGTGAGAAAATCTCATCGTAGTCAACATCTTGAACTTGTAAAAACCCTTTTCGACAAGTCATCTTTGTAGATAGTAACACTACTATCAGCGTCCGTCTTCCTCTTGAAGATCCATTTATTCTCAATGGCTCGCCGATCATCGGGCAAGTCAATCAAAGTCCATACTTTGTTCTCATACATGGATCCCATCTCAGATTTCATGGCCTCAAGCCATTTCGCGAATCTGGGCTCATCATCGCTTCCTCATAGTTCGTAGGTTCATCATGGTCTAGTAACATGACTTCCAGAATAGGATTACCGTACCACTCTGGTGCATAACATACTCTGGTTGACCTACGAGGTTCGGTAGTAACTTGATCTGAAGTTTCATGATCATCATCATTAACTTCCTCACTAATTGGTGTAGGATCACTGGAACTGATTTCTGTGATGAACTTTCCAATTCGGGAGAAGGTACAACTACCTCATCAAGTTCTACTTTCCTCCCACTCACTTCTTTCGAGAGAAACTCCTTCTCTAGAAAGGATCCATTCTTAGCAACAATACTTGCCTTCGGATCTGTGATAGAAGGTGTACCCAACAGTTTCCTTTGGGTATCCTATGAAGACGCATTTCTCGATTTGGGTTCGAGCTTATCAGGTTGAAACTTTTTCACATAAGCATCGCAACCCCAAACTTTAAGAAACGACAGCTTAGGTTTCTTGCCAAACCACAATTCATATCGGTGTGTCATCTCAACGGATTTAGATGGTGCCCTATTTAACGTGAATGCAGTTGTCTCTAATGCATAACCCCAAAACGATAGTGGTAAATCGGTAAGAGACATCATAGATCGCACCATATCTAATAAGAGTGGTATGACATTCGGACACACCATTATGCTGTGGTGTTCCAGGTGGCATGAGTTGTGAAACTATTCCACATTGTTTTAATTGAAAGGCCAAACTCATAACTCAAATATTCGCCTCTGCGATCAGATCATAGAAACTTTATTTTCTTGTTACGATGATTCTCTACTTCACTCTGAAATTCTTTGAACTTTTCAAATGTTTCAGACTTGTGTTTCATCAAGTAGATATACCCATATCTGCTCAAATCATCTGTGAAGGTCAGAAAATAATGATACCCGCCGCGAGCCTTAACACTCATCGGACCGCATACATCGGTATGTATTATTTCAATAAGTTAGTGGCTCGCTCCATTGTTCCGGAGAACGGAGTTTTAGTCATCTTGCCCATGAGGCATGGTTCGCAATCATCAAGTGATTCCAAAAACCCATAGCATGGAGTTTCTTCATGCGCTTTACACCAATATGACCTAAACGGCAGTGCCACAATATGTTGCACTATCATTATCAACTTTGCATCTTTTGGCATCAATATTATGAATATGTGTATCACTACGATCGAGATTCAATAAACCATTTATATTAAGTGTATGACCATAGAAGGTTTTATTCATGTAAACAGAACAACAATTATTCTTTGACTTAAATGAATAACCGTATTGCAATAAACATGATCCAATCATATTCATGCTCAACGCAAACACCAAATAACATTTATTTTAGGTTCAACACTAATCCCGAAGGTAAAAGGAGTGTGCGATGGTGATCTTATCAACCTTGGAATCATTTCCAACACACATCGTCACCTTGCCCTTAACTAGTCTCTGTTCATTTTGCAACTCCTGTTTCGAGTTACTAATCTTAGCAACTGAACCGATATCAAATACCCTGGGGTTACTATGAACACTAGTAAAGTACACATCAATAACATGTATATCAAATATACTTTTGTT
>NC_053024.1:31292069-31325387 GCF_003073215.2 Triticum urartu
TGAACCACAAATCAATTGCGAAGAGTGATCCGAGCTGCAACTGCTATCTTCACCGCCTTCCAGTGGCTACGCCAAGTAATAATGGTCCCAAATGTGTAGTGCCCTGCAGCTTCCACACGGGCTACAACTTGGCTTTGAACGTCCGGACTTTTACACCAGCACCAGCCTTGACCTCCATCTTGACTCCAGCCGGGCTCGGCACCTCGACTTGGTAGTTGGTACACAGAGTCAACCTGGCCAACATTGGTCACCGTCTTTGACATGGTGACCGGACGCCTTAGGCCGGGGACCAGGACCGCGATGGAGGATAGGTTCGATTGGTATTCGCCATCGTCCATTTTGGCGAACCTTCCTTGCATCCTCAGTTGGTGTCTGTCAGAGCCTTCGTGCAAGCATACTGCAAAGAACAGAATTGCAAACCTTGATCACTATCTGATCTTCCATCTTGTTATTTAATTACTACTTGTGTATTAGTAGAAGAAGAAAAGGAAGAGAGATTTTTTTGCATACCTTGATCTTTCTGCCAAAGTTCCTGTTGATCTTCTTCTGGAGAGCTTCTGCTTCCTTTCTTCGCTTTTCGGGTCACTGATGGTCATAAGCCTCTTGCCTGCACATTTCCCGCCAACCCAGGTCAAGGGGTATTTTGTTGGGGAACGTAGTAATTCAAAAAAATTCCTACGCACACGCAACATCATGGTGATGCATAGAAACGAGAGGAGAGTGTTGTCCATGTACCATCGTAGACCGAAAGCGGAAGCGTTATGACAACGTGGTTGATGTAGTCGTACGTCTTCACGATCCGACCGATCCTAGTACCGAAAGTACATCACCTCCGCGATTTTCACACGTTCAGCTCGGTGACGTCCCACGAACTCTAGATCCAGCTGAGTGTCGAGGGAGAGTTTCGTCAGCATGACGACGTGTTGACGGTGATGATGAAGCTACCGGCGTAGGGCTTCGCCTAAGCACTGCAACAATATGACTGAGGTGGATTATGGTGAAGGGGGGCACCACACACGGCTAAGAGATCAATGATCAACTTGTGTGTTCTAGGGTGCCCCCCTGCCCCGTATATAAAGGAGCAAGGGGGGAGGCCGGCCGGCCCTTGGGGCGCGCTAGGAGAGGAGGATTCCTCCTCCTAGTAGGAGTAGGACTCCCCTTTCCTAGTCCTACTAGGAGGGGGAAAGGAAGGAGGAGAGGGAGAAGGAAAGGGGGGCGCCGCCCCCCCTTCCCTAGTCCAAATCGGACCAGAGGGGCAGGGGACGCGCGGCCTGCCCTGGCCGGCCCTCTCTCTCTCCACTAAGGCCCATGTGGCCCATTAGTTCCCCGGGGGGGGGGGGGGGGGGTTCCGGTAACCCTTCGGCACTCCGGTTTTCTCTAAAATCACCCGGAACACTTCCGGTGTCCGAATATAGCCGTCCAATATATCAATCTTTATGTCTCAACCATTTCGAGACTCCTCGTCATGTCCGTGATCACATCCGGGACTCTGAACTATCTTCGGTACATCAAAACACATAAACTCATATTACCAATCGTCACCGAACGTTAAGCGTGCGGACCCTACGGGTTCGAGAACTATGTAGACATGACCAAGACACGTCTCCGGTCAATAACTAATAGCAGAACCTGGATGTTCATATTGGCTCCCACATATTCTACAAAAATCTTTATCGGTCAAACCGCATAACAACATATGTTGTTCCCTTTGTTATCGGTATGTTACTTGCCCGAGATTCGATCGTTGGTATCTCAATAACTAGTTCAATCTCATTACCAGCAAGTCTCTTTACTCGTTCCGTAATGTATCATCCCGCAACTAAATCATTAGTTACATTGCTTGCAAGGCTTATAGTGATGTGCATTACCGAGAGGGCCTACAGATACCTCTCCGACAATCGGGTTGAAAAATCCTAATCTCGATCTATGCCAACTCAACAAGTACCATCGGAGACACCTGTAGAGCACCTTTATAATCACCCAGTTACTTGTGACGTTTGGTAGCACACTAAGTGTTCCTCCGGTATACGGGAGTTGCATAATCTCATAGTCATAGGAACATGTATAAGTCATGAAGAAAGCAATAGCAACATACTAAACGATCGGGTGCTAAGCTAATGAAATGGGTCATGTCAATCAGATCATTCAACTAATGATGTGATCCCGTTAATCAAATGACAACTCTTTGTCCATGGTTTAGGAAACATAACCATCTTTGATTAGCAAGCTAGTCAAGTAGAGGCATACTAGTGACACTCTGTTTGTCTACGTGTTCACACATGTATTATGTTTCCGGTTAATACAATTCTAGCATGAATAATAAACTTTTATCATGATATAAGGAAATAAATAATAACTTTATTATTGCCTCTAGGGCATATTTCCTTCAGTCTCCCACTTGCACTAGAGTCAATAATCTAGATCACATCACCATGTGATTAACATCGATAGTTCACATAATCATGTGATTAACACCCATAGTTCACATCGCCATGTGACCAACACCCAAAGGGTTTACTAGATTCAGTAATCTAGTTCACATCGCTATGTGATTAACACCCAAAGAGTACTAAGGTGTGATCATGTTTTGCTTGTGAGATAATCTTAGTCAACGGGTCTGCCACATTCAGATCCGCATGTATTTTGCAAATTTCTATGTCAACAATGCTCTGCATGGAGCTACTCTAGCTAATTGCTCCCACTTTCAATATGTATCTAGACCGAGACTTAGACTCATCTAGATTAGTGTCAAAACTTGCATCGGCGTAACCCTTTACGACGAACCTTTTTTCACTTCCATAATCGAGAAACATTACCTTATTCCACTAAGGATAATTTTGACCGCTGTCCAGTGATCTACTCCTAGATCACTATTGTACTCCCTTGCCAAACTCAGTGGTAGGGTATACAATAGATCTGGTACACAGCATGGCATACTTTATAGAACCTATGACCAAGGCATAGGGAATGACATTCATTCTCTTTCTATCTTCTGCCGTGGTTGGGCTTTGAGTATTACTCAATTTCACACCTTGTAACATAGGCAAGAAACTCTTTCTTTGACTGTTCCATTTTGAACTACTTCAAAATCTTGTCAAGGTATGTATTTATTGAAAAAACTTATCAAGCGTCTTGATCTATCTCTATAGATCATGATGCTCAATATGTAAGGAACTTCACCGAGGTCTTTCTTTGAAAAACTCCTTTCAAACACTCCTTTATGCTTTGCAGAATAATTCTACATTATTTCCGATCAACAATATGTCATTCACATATACTTATCAGAAATTCTATAGTGCTCCCACTCACTTTCTTGTAAATACAGGCTTCACCGCAAGTCTGTATAAAACTATATGCTTTGATCAACTTATCAAAGCGTATATTCCATCTCCGAGATGCTTACACCAGTCCATAGATGGATCGCTGGAGTTTGCACATTTTGTTAACACATTTAGGATGGACAAAAACTTCTGGTTGCATCATATACAATAAATCCATTAAGGAATGCAGTTTCGTTTATCCATTTGCCATATTTCATAAAATGCGGCAATTGCTAACATGATTCAGACAAACTTAAGCATAGATACGAGTGAGAAACTCTCATCATAGTCAACACCTTGAACTTGTCGAAAACCTTTTGCGACAATTCTAGCTTTGTAGATAGTAACACTACTATCAGCGTCCGTCTTCTTTTTGAAGATCCATTTAATCTCAATGGCTTGCTGAACATCGGGCAAGTCAACCAAAGTCCATACTTTGTTCTCATACATGGATCCCATCTCAGATTTCATGGCCTCAAGCCATTTTGCGGAATCTGGGCTCATCATCGCTTCCTCATAGTTTGTAGGTTCATCATGATCTAGTAGCATGACTTCCAGAACAGGATTACCGTACCACTCTGGTGCGGATCTCACTCTGGTTGATCTACGAGGTTCAGTAGTATCTTGTTCTGAAGTTTCATGATCATTATCATTAGCTTCCTCACTTATTGGTGTAGGTGTCACAGAAACAGGTTTCTGTGATGCATTACTCTCCAACAAGGGAGCAGGTACAGTTACCTCGTCAAGTTCTACTTTCCTCCCACTCACTTCTTTTGAGAGAAACTCCTTCTCCAGAAAGTTTCCGAACGTAGCAACAAAAGTCTTGCCTTCGGATCTGTGATAGAAGGTGTATCCAATAGTCTCCTTTGGATATCCTATGAAGACACATTTCTCCGATTTGGGTTCGAGCTTATCAGGTTGAAGCTTTTTCACATAAGCATCGCAGCCCCAAACTTTCAGAAACGACAACTTTGGTTTCTTGCCAAACCATAGTTCATAAGGCGTCATCTCAACGGATTTAGATGGTGCCCTATTTAACGTGAATGCAGCTGTCTCTAATGCATAACCCCAAAACGATAGTGGTAGATCGGTAAGAGACATCATAGATTGCACTATATCTAATAAAGTACGGTTATGACGTTCGGACACACCATTACACTATGGTGTTCTAGGTGGCGTGAGTAGTGAAACTATTTCACATTGTTTTAATTGAAGGCCAAACTCGTAACTCAAATATTTTACCTCTGCGATCATATCGTAGAAACTTTTATTTTCTTGTCACGATGATTTTCCACTCCACTCTGAAATTCTTTGAACTGTTCAAATGTTTCAGACTTATGTTTCATCAAGTAGATATCCCCATATCTGCTCAAATCATCTGTGAAGGTCAGAAAATAATGATACCTGCTGCAAGCCTTAATATTCATCGGACCACATACATCAGTATGTATGATTTCCAACAAATCTGTTGCTTGCTTCATTGTTCCGGAGAATGGCGTTTTAGTCATCTTGCCCATAAGGCATGGTTCGCAAGCATCAAGTGATTCATAATCAAGTGATTCCAAAAGCCCATCAGCATGGAGTTTCTTCATGCGCTTTACACCAATATGACTTAAACGGCAGTGCCACAAACAAGTTGCACTATCATTATTAACTTTGCATCTTTTGGTTTCAATATTATGAATATGTGTATCACTACGATCGAGATCCAACGAACTTGTTTCATTGGGTGTATGGCCATAGAAGGTTTTATTCATGTAAACAGAACAACAATTATTCTCTGACTTTAATGAATAACTGTATTGCAATAAACATGATCAAATCATATTTATGCTCAACGCAAAAACCAAATAACACTTATTTAGGTTCAACACTAATCCCGAAAGTATAGGGGAGTCTGCGATGATGATCATATCAATCTTGGAACTACTTCCAACACACATCGTCACTTCACCCTTAACTAGTCTCTGTTTATTCTGCAACTCCTGTTTCGAGTTACTAATCTTAGCAACTGAACTAGTATCAAATACCGAGGGGTTGCTATAAACACTAGTAAAGCACACATCAATAACATGTATATTAAATATACCTTTGTTCACTTTGCCATCCTTCTTATCCGCCAAATACTTGGGGCAGTTCCGCTTCCAGTGATCAGTCCCTTTGCAGTAGAAGCACTTAGTCTCAGGCTTAGGACCAGACTTGGGCTTCTTCACTTGAGCAGCAACTTGCTTGCCGTTCTTCTTGAAGTTCCCCTTCTTCCCTTTGCCGTTTTCTTGAAACTAGTGGTCTCGTCAACCATCAACACTTGATGTTTTTCTTGATTTCTACCTTCGTCGATTTTAGCATCACGAAGAGCTTGAGAATTGTATCCGTTATCCCTTGCATATTATAGTTCATCACGAAGTTCCACTAACTTGGTGATGGTGACTAGAGAATTCTATCAATCACATTCTTATCTGGAAGATTAACTCCCACTTGATTCAAGCGATTGTAGTACTCAGACAATCTGAGCACATGCTCACTGCTTGAGCGATTCTCCTCCATCTTTTAGCTATAGAACTTTGTTGGAGACTTCATATCTCTCAACTCGGGTATTTGCTTGAAATATTAACTTCAACTCCTAGAACATCTCATATGGTCCATGACGTTCAAAACGTCTTTGAAGTCCCGATTCTAAGCCGTTAAGCATGGTGCACTAAACTTTCAAGTAGTCATCATATTGAGCTAGCCAAACGTTCATAACGTCTGCATCTGCCCCTGCAATAGGTCTGTCACCTAGTGGTGCATCAAGGACATAATTCTTCTGTGCAGCAATGAGGATAAACCTCAGATCACGGATCCAATCCGCATCATTGCTACTAACATCTTTCAACACAATTTTCTCTAGGAACATATCAAAATAAACACAGGGAAGCAACAACGCGAGCTATTGATCTACAACATAATTTGCAAAATACTACCAGGACTAAGTTCATGATAAATTTAAGTTCAATTAATCATATTACTTAAGAACTCCCACTTAGATAGACATCCCTCTAATCCTCTAAGTGATCACATGATCCAAATCAACTAAACCATGTCCGATCATCACGTGAGATGGAGTAGTTTCATTGGTGAACATCACTATGTTGATCATATCTACTATATGATTCACGCTCGACCTTTCGGTCTCCGTGTTCCGAGGCCATATCTGTATATGCTTGGCTCGTCAAGTATAACCTGAGTATTCCGCGTGTGCAACTGTTTTGCACCCGTTGTATTTGAACGTAGAGCCTATCACACCCGATCATCACGTGGTGTCTCAGCACGAAGAACTTTCGCAACGGTGCATACTCAGGGAGAACACTTCTTGATAATTAGTGAGAGATCATCTTAAAATGCTACCGTCAAACTAAGCAAAATAAGATGTATAAAAGATAAACATCATATGCAATCAAAATATGTGACATGATATGGCCATCATCATCTTGCGCCTTTGATGTCCATCTCCAAAGTACTGTCATGATCTCTATCATCACCGGCATGACACCATGATCTCCATCATCTTGATCTATATCAATGTGTCATCACACGGTCGTCTCGCCAACTATTGCTCTTGCAACTATTGCTATCGCATAGCGATAAAGTAAAGCAATTATTTGGCGCTTGCATCTTATGCAATAAAGAGACAACCATAAGGCTTTTGCCAGTTGCTGATAACTTCAACAAAACATGATCATCTCATACAACAACTTATATCTCATCACGTTTTGACCATATCACATCACAACATGCCCTGCAAAAACGTGTTAGACGTCCTCTACTTTGTTGTTGCAAGTTTTACGTGGCTGCTATGGGCTTAAGCAAGAACCAATCTTACCTACGCATCAAAACCACAATGATAGTTTGTCAAGTTGATGCTGTTTTAACCTTCGGAAGTACCGGGCGTAGCCACACTCGGTTCAACTAAAGTTGGAGAAACTGTCACCCGCTAGCCACCTTTGTGCAAAGCACGTCGGGAAAACTGGTCTCGCGTAAGCGTACGCATAATGTCGGTCCGGGCCGCTTCGTCCAACAATACCGCCGAACCAAAGTATGGCATGCTGGTAAGCAGTATGACTTATATCGCCCACAACTCACTTGTGTTCTACTCGTGCATATAACATCAACACATAAAACCTAGGCTCGGATGCCACTGTTGGGGAACGTAGTAATTTCAAAAATCTTCCTATGCACACGCAAGATCATGGTGACGCATAGCAACGAGAGGGGAGAGTGTGATCTACGTACCCTTGTAGATCGACAACGGAAGCGTTTGGTTGATGTAGTCGTACGTCTCCACGGACCGACCGATCAAGCACCGAAACTACGACACCTCCGAGTTCTAGCACACGTTCAGCTCGATGACGATCCCCGGACTCTGATCCAGCAAAGTGTCGGGGAAGAGTTTCGTCAGCACGATGGCATGGTGACGATCTTGATGTACTACTGTCGCAGGGCTTCGCCTAAGCACCGCTAAAATATTATCGAGGACTATGGTGGCAGGGGGCGCCGCACACGGCTAAGAATATGATCACGTGGATCAACTTGTGTGTCTATGGGGTGCCCCCTGCCTCCGTATATAAAGGAGTGGAGAAGGGGAGGGCCGGCCCTCTCTATGGCGCACCCTAGGGGAGTCCTACTCCCACCGGGAGTAGGATTCCCCCTTTCCTAGTCCAACTAGGTGTCCTTCCATGTAGTAGGAGTAGGGGACAAGGAAGGGGAAGAGGGAAGAGAAGGAAGGAGGGGGCGCAGCCCCTCCCCCTAGTCCAATTCGGACTAGGCCTTGGGGGGGGCGCGCAGCCTGCCTCTCCTTCTCCCCTAAAGCCCAATAAGGCCCATATACTTCTTCTCCCGTATTCCCATAACTCCCCGGTACTCCGAAAAATACCCGAACCACTCGGAACCTTTCCGATGTCCGAATATATGTTGGGTTTCGTAGTAATTTCAAAAAAATTCCTACGCACACGCAAGATCATGGTGATGCATAGCAATGAGAGGGGAGAGTGTTGTCTACGTACCCACGCAGACCGACTGCGGAAGCGTTGACACAACGTAGAGGAAGTAGTCGTACGTCTTCACGATCCAACCGATCAAGCACCGAAACTACGGCACCTCCGAGTTCGAGCACACGTTCAGCTCGATGACGATCCCCGGACTCTGATCCAGCAAAGTGTCGGGGAAGAGTTCCGTCAGCACGACGGCGTGGTGACGATCTTGATGTACTACAGCAGCAGGGCTGCGCCTAAACTCCGCTACAGTATTATCGAGGACTATGGTGGCTGGGGGCGCCGCACACGGCTAAGGAATAGATCACGTGGATCAACTTGTGAGTTTCTGGGGTGCCTCTGCCTCAGTATATAAAGGATTAGAGGGGGGAGGCTGGCCGGCCACAGGAGGCGCGCCAGGAGAGTCCTACTCCCTCTGGGAGTAGGATTCCCCCCCCAATCCTAGTTGGAATAGGAATCCTTGAGGGGGGAAAGAGAGAGAGGGGGCCGGCCACCTCTCCTAGTCCAAATAGGACTAGGGGAAGGGGGGAGGTGCACAGCCACCTTGGGCTGCCCCTTTCTCCTTTCCACTAAATCCCACTAAGGCCCATATAGCTCCCGGGGGGTTCCGGTAACCTCCCGGTACTCCGGTAAAATCCCGATTTCACCCGGAATACTTCCGATATCCAAACATAGGCTTCCAATATATCAATCTTTACGTCTTGACCATTTAGAGACTCCTCGTCATGTCCGTGATCACATCCGGGACTCCGAACAACCTTCGGTACATCAAAATGCATAAACTCATAATATAACTGTCATCGTAACCTTAAGCGTGCGGACCCTACGGGTTCGAGAACAATGTAGACATGACCGAGACACGTCTCTGGTCAATAACCAATAGCGGGAACTGGATGCCCATATTGGCTCCTACATATTCTACGAAGATCTTTATCAGTCAGACCGCATAACAACATACGTTGTTCCCTTTGTCATCGGTATGTTACTTGCCCGAGATTCGATCGTCGATATCCAATACCTAGTTCAATCTCGTTACCGGCAAGTCTCTTTACTCGTTCCGTAATACATCATCTCACAACTACCATATTAGTTGTAATGCTTGCAAGGCTTATGTGATGTGCATTACCGAGAGGGCCCAGAGATACCTCTCCGACAATCGGAGTGACAAATCCTAATCTCGAAATACGCCAACCCAACATGTACCTTTGGAGACACCTGTAGTACTCCTTTATAATCACCCAATTACGTTGTGACGTTTGGTAGTACCCAAAGTGTTCCTCCGGTAAATGGGAGTTGCATAATCTCATAGTTATAGGAACATGTATAAGTCATGAAGAAAGCAATAGCAACATACTAAACGATCGGGTGCTAAGCTAATGGAATGGGTCATGTCAATAAGATCATTCAACTAATGATGTGACCTCATTAATCAAACAGCAACACTTTGTTCATGGTCAGGAAACATAACCATCTTTGATTAACGAGCTAGTCAAGTAGAGGCATACTAGTGACACTAAGTTTGTCTATGTATTCACACATGTATTATGTTTCCGGTTAATACAATTCTAGGATGAATAATAAACATTTATCATGATATAAGGAAATAAATAATAACTTTATTATTGCCTCTAGGGCATATTTCCTTCAGTCTCCCACTTGCACTAGAGTCAATAATCTAGATTACACTGTAATGATTCTAACACCCATGGAGCCTTGGTGCTGATCATGTTTTGCTCGTGGAAGAGGCTTAGTCAACGGGTCTGCAACATTCAGATCCGTATGTATCTTGCAAATCTCTATGTCTCCCACCTGGACTAGATCCCGGATGGAATTGAAGCGTCTCTTGATGTGCTTGGTCCTCTTGTGAAATCTGGATTCCTTTGCCAAGGCAATTGCACCAGTATTGTCACAAAAGATTTTCATTGGACCCGATGCACTAGGTATGACACCTAGATCGGATATGAACTCCTTCATCCAGACTCCTTCGTTCGCTGCTTCCGAAGCAGCTATGTACTCCGCTTCACATGTAGATCCCGCTACGACGCTTTGTTTAGAACTGCACCAACTGACAGCTCCACCGTTTAATGTAAACACGTATCCGGTTTGCGATTTAGAATCGTCCGGATCAGTGTCAAAGCTTGCATCAACGTAACCTTTTACGGTGAGCTCTTTGTCACCTCCATATACGAGAAACATATCCTTAGTCCTTTTCAGGTATTTCAGGATGTTCTTGACCGCTGTCCAGTGATCCACTCCTGGATTACTTTGGTACCTCCCTGCTAAACTTATAGCAAGGCACACATCAGGTCTGGTACACAGCATTGCATACATGATAGAGCCTATGGCTGAAGCATAGGGAACATCTTTCATTTTCTCTCTATCTTCTGCAGTGGTCGGGCATTGAGTCTTACTCAACTTCACACCTTGTAATACAGGCAAGAACCCTTTCTTTGCTTGATCCATTTTGAACTTTCTTCAAAACTTTGTCAAGGTATGTGCTTTGTGAAAGTCCAATTAAGCGTCTTGATCTATCTCTATAGATCTTAATGCCTAATATGTAAGCAGCTTCACCGAGGTCTTTCATTGAAAAACTCTTATTCAAGTATCCCTTTTATGCTATCCAGAAATTCTATATCATTTCCAATTAGTAATATGTCATCCACATATAATATCAGAAATGCTACAGAGCTCCCACTCACTTTCTTGTAAATACAGGCTTCTCCGAAAGTCTGTATAAAACCAAATGCTTTGATCACACTATCAAAGCGTTTATTCCAACTCCGAGAGGCTTGCACCAGTCCATAAATGGATCGCTGGAGCTTGCACACTTTGTTAGCTCCCTTTGGATCGACAAAACCTTCCGGTTGCATCATATACAACTCTTCTTGGTTAGACTGACATGCAACTCGGTAGGGCCGATATGGTTAGGGTTAGGGCATAACGTAATCTCGGTGAGACCGATTACACAATCTCGGTGAGACCGATTACACAAACTCTGTGAGACCGATTTGGTAATAAGCTAACCAGAGGGTTGGTCAGGCAAACTCGGTGGGACCGATTACACAAACTCGGTGAGACCGATTTTGGTAATGAGCATACAAACTGAGTTTGCATTGTAACCTCGGTAGTACCGATTGCACAAGATCGGTGAGACCGATTTTGGCAATGGACATACACAGTGAGATTACAATCCCATCTCGGGGAGGCCAAGATCCCTATCGGTAGAACCGATTTGCTAGGGTTTGGCAATGGCTATGACAAGTGAAACTCGGTGGCGCCGGATAGAAATAATCGGTAGGTCCGAGTTTGGCTTGGGTTTAGGTCATATGTGGAAGTGGGAAAGTAGCTGAGGATTTTGGAGCATATCATTAAGCACTTGAAGCAAGAGGCTCATTAAGCAACACCTCATCCCTCCTTGATAGTATTGGCTTTTCCTATGGACTCAATGTGATCTTGGATCACTAAAATGTAAAATGAAGAGTCTTGAGCTTTAAGCTTTAGCCAATCCTTTGTCCTTACCATCTTGGAGAATTTCCCACAACCTTTAGTCCATGCCACTCCATTGTTGAACTTATCTGAAACATACTAGATAGAAACGTTAGTCCAACAAGAGATATGTTATCATTAATTACCAAAACCACCTAGGGAGCACTTGTGCTGTCACCTTCCCTGGCCGGCCCTCTCTCTCTCTCTCCACTAAGGCCCCCCCCCCCCGGGGGGGGGGGTTCCGGTAACCCTTCGGCAGTCTGGTTTTCTCTGAAATCATCCAGAACACTTCCGGTGTCCGAATATAGCCGTCCAATATATCAATCTTTATGTCTCGACCATTTCGAGACTCCTCGTCATGTCCGTGATCACATCCGGGACTCCGAACTATCTTCGGTACATCAAAACACATAAACTCATATTACCAATCGTCACCGAACGTTAAGCGTGCGGACCCTACGGGTTCGAGAACTATGTAGACATGCCCAAGACACGTCTCCGGTCAATAACCAATAGCAGAACCTGGATGTTCATATTGGCTCCCACATATTCTACGAAAATCTTTATCGGTCAAACCGCATAACAACATATGTTGTTCCCTTTGTTATCGGTATGTTACTTGCCCGAGATTCCATCGTTGGTATCTCAATAACTAGTTCAATCTCATTACCAGCAAGTCTCTTTACTCGTTCCGTAATGTATCATCCCGCAACTAACTCATTAGTTACATTGCTTGCAAGGCTTATAGTGATGTGCATTACCGAGAGGGCCCAGATATACCTCTCCGACAATCGGGTTGAAAAATCCTAATCTCGATCTATGCCAACTCAACAAGTACCATCGGAGACACCTGTAGATCACCTTTATAATCACCCAGTTATGTTGTGACGTTTGGTAGCACACTAAGTGTTCCTCCGGTATTCGGGAGTTGCATAATCTCATAGTCATACAAACATGTATAAGTCATGAAGAAAGCAATAGCAATATACTAAACGATCAAGTGCTAAGCTAACAGAATGGGTCAAGTCAATCACATCATTCTCTAATGATGTGATCCCGTTAATCAAATGACAACTCATGTCTATGGCTAGGGAACTTAATCATCTTTGATTCAATGAGCTAGTCAAGTAGATGCATACTAGTGACACTCTGTTTGTCTATGTATTCACACATGTACTAAGTTTCTGGTTAATACAATTCTAGCATGAATAACAAACATTTATCATGATGTAAGGAAATATAAATAACAACTTTATTATTGCCTCTAGGCATATTTCCTTCAGCCGGACTGTTGGATTATGAAGATACAAGATTGAAGACTCCGTCCCGTGTCTGGAAAGGACTTTCCTTGGCGTGGAAGGCAAGCTTGGCGATACGGATATGAAGATCTCGTACCATTGTAACCGACTTTGTGTAACCCTAAACCTCTCCGGTGTCTATATAAACCGGAGGGTTTTAGTCCGTAGGACAACTTACACATCAACAATCATACCATAGGCTAGCTTCTAGGGTTTAGCCTCCTCGATCTCGTGGTAGATCTACTCTTGTACTACCCATATAATCAATATTAATCAAGGAGGACGTAGGGTTTTACCTCCATCGAGAGGGCCCGAACCTGGGTAAAACTTCGTGTCCCTTGCCTCCTGTTACCATCCGGCCTAGACGCACAGTTTGGGACCCCCTACCCGAGATCCGCCGGTTTTGACACCGTCATTGGTGCTTTCACTGAGAGTTCCTCTGTGTCGTCGCTGTCAGGCTCGATGGCTCCTACGATCATCAATAGCGATGCAGTCCAGGGTGAGACCTTCCTCCCCGGACAGATCTTCGTCTTCGGCGGCTTCGCACTGCGGGCCAATTCGCTTGGCCATCTGGAGCAGATCGAAAGCTACACCCCTGGCCGTCAGGTCAGATTTGGAAGTTTAAACTACACGGCTGACATCCGCGGAGACTTGATCTCCGACGGATTCGAGCCACTGCCGAGCGCGCCGCTCTGTCACGACGAGCATGATTTAGCTCTGCCGCCGAACAGTGCCCTGGAGGCCGCACCTGCGTCAGCTCCAACCCTTAATTCGGAGCCAACTGCGCCGATCGAGGATGGGAGGTTAGACGCCACCTCGGGGGCTGCGATCTTAACGACGATTGAGCCGAACGCCAGCCCCGCACCCCACGAAACTCATGATTCCAAGGAGCCGGACTCCGAACCATTCGCGCCTCTGCCGATCGAATCCGATTGGGCGCCGATCATGGATTTTACTGCCGCGGACATCTTTCAGCACCCGCCCTTCGGCGATATTATGAAATCACTAAAGTCTCTCTCTTTATCAGGAGAGCCCTGGTCGGACTACGGTCAGCGAGATTGGGATACAGACGATGAAGAAATTCAAAGCCCACCCACCACCCACTTTGTAGCCACCGTCGACGATTTAACAGACATGCTCGACCTCGACTCCGAAGACATCGACGGTATGGACGCCGATGAAGGAGACGATGAAGAACCAGCGCCTATTGGGCCCTAGAACACCACCTCGTCATATGACGTATACATGGTGGACGCACCAAAAGATGACGACGAGGAGTGGAAGGACGCACCAAAGGCTTGTTCCCTCGAAAAGCAGTCAAAGTAGCGACGCAAGCGCCGCCCCAAATCCCGCCCCGACAGAAATAGCAATCACACAGACCCAGCGCTGGAGCAGGGCGAACCGCTGCCAGACAACGGCAATCGGGATAATCAAACCGAACAAACAAATCCTATCAAGGATCATGGTCCGGATGACATAACGTCGGACAGGCACCCGGAGCAGTAGACTGCCCGTAAAAGGCTTGTTGCCACCATGAGGAGTCTGAGAAAGAAGAAGCAAAGGCTCAAGGCCGCGCAAGGCACACTCCAAATCATATGGAGTAAAATACTCAACACAGCAGCAAGGTACGGCGACGATCGCCCCTACAAAAGCTACCCAAAGCGGAAGCTGCTACCCGAATTCGATGAGGAGGCCTCAGACCCCCCACAACCAAATATCAAAGCAGCCACCTGGTCAGATGGACGACCCCTCTACCAACGCAGAGCGGCATACAATGCCGCTCACCATACAACACGCAACCAATGCGAGGGCTCGCACCCAAAGAACGGTGCAACAAGATCCATCTATGGACCACGCAAGCGCGCCCCAGCATACAATGCAACACAACAAACATCCGAACAACGCGGTACACCCAGCTACAGGGGTGCCGCACACCCCCTATGTTTCACCGATGAGGTGCTGGACCACGAATTCCTAGAGGGATTCAAGCCCGTAAACATAGAGGCATACGACGGAACAACAGACCCTGGGGTCTGGATTGAGGACTACATCCTTCATATCCATATGGCTCGAGGAGATGACCTCCACGCCATCAAGTACCTACCCCTCAAGCTCAAAGGGCCAGCTCGTCACTGGCTCAAAGGCCTCCCTGAAAGCTCCATTGGAAGTTGGGAAGAGCTCGAAGACGCCTTTCGGGCAAATTTTCAAGGGACCTATGTCCGTCCTCCGGATGCGGACGATTTGAGTCATATAACTCAACAGCCCGGAGAGTTAGCCCGAAAGCTTTGGAACATGTTTCTTACTAAAAAGAACCAGATTGTCGACTGTTTGGACGCCGAAGCCTTAGCGGCTTTCAAGCATAGCGTCCGTGATGAATGGCTTGCCAGACACCTCGGCCAAAATAAGCTGAGAACGATGGCCGCATTAACAAACCTCATGACCCGCTTTTGCGCGGGAGAGGACAGCTGGCTAGCCAGATGCAGCACCAGCGACCCCAGTACATCTGAAGTTAGAGATGGAAACGGGAAATCACGGCGCAACAGCAATAACAAACGCCGAAATAAAGAAGACAACACGAAGGGCACGGCAGTAAATGCCGGATTCAAAAGCTCTCGGCCAGGACAAAAGCTGCCCCCTAAAGGCACCAGGGATGAATTGTCCAGCCTCAACAAAATTCTGGGCCAAGTATGTCAGATTCATAGTACCCCTAGTAAACCTGCTAATCATATCCACAGAGAATGTTGGGTCTTCAAGCAGTCCGACAAGCTCAATGCCGTACACAAGGGGGAGGATACACCAAGTGAAGATGAGGACGAGCCCCCCAAGCAAGATACGGGGGAACAAAAGCAATTTCCACCAGAAGTCAAAACAGTAAACGCGTTACACGTAATCAAGGGAAAAACAAGGCGGCACTCCCAGGAAAGTATACCCAAGTGCCTGTCACCACGAAGTCCTGCCACTGGTCATCTCAACCGATCACTTTCGACCATCGCGATTACTCAGCAAGTATCCGACACGCAGGACGGGCTGCCCTGGTATTAGACCCAGTAATTGGTGGATATCACTTCACAAGGGTCTTGATGGACGGCGGCAGTAGCCTAAACCTAATATATCAGGATACAATCCGCGGGATGGGGTTAGACCCAACACAAATTCGCCATAGCAATACTACCTTTAAAGGAGTAACGCCAGGCCCAGGGGCTTGTTGTACGGGCTCCCTCCTACTACAAGTTACATTCGGCTCCCCCGATAACTTTCGTCGCGAGCATTTAACTTTCCACATCGCTCCGTTTCAAAGTGGCTATCAAGCACTACTCGGACGCGAAGCTTTCGCTCGCTTTAACGCAATACCACACTATGCCTCCCTCACACTCAAGATGCCCGGTCCACGTAGCATCATTACAGTGCATGGAAATATCAAGCGATCTCTACGCGCCGAAGAAAGTGAGGCTGCCCTGGCCGCCGGACACTAAAGGCGCTCGGACAAGCGAAAGCATCCAATAGGTCGTCAAGACCTTAGATACAACTAATCAAGTCCGGTGCCGCTATTTATACGGAAATAAGTGGTCACACCCCTATTTGATACAAGGGGCTCAACGCGCGCAGACAAGTGGTAATTTCTTATCATCTTGAATTATATATGGTTTCTTTAAAAACTATCCTTTTGCACGACAACTTTTTCACTTAACTTCCTCTCTTTCACAGACGATCATTGTGCTACACCCGTCCAGGATACGACACAACGGAGACACAGGCGCAGACGTGCAGCAGGGACCCGCTCCAAGGATTCTTTTTAGATTAAGACCCTGCGTAAACCTTTTTTACTGTCTCTTGTTGATACGTATCCACCGTTGAGAAGGATGCTGACGTCTTGGCATGTGGCCACGCTAGAACAATGCATGTACCTGGACACACGGGGCTTCTTACAAAGGCCACTATTTAGGCCCGGTTTATACCACAAAGACCGAATACCTTAGGGAGTGTTCGGCGTCGCGAGTTTGGCCCTATATGCATCAGCTCCGAATCATTGTCTTTGGTCAAATGTTGGGTTTGCCCGGCTCCTGTGTTTTGGTGCCTTACGTTCCCCCTTGCCGGCTAAGGTAGCACCAGGAGAACTACTGTGATTGTGCCCTGGTTCATCCGGACGAGCAC
Source organism: Triticum urartu (assembly GCF_003073215.2). Taxonomy (NCBI): domain Eukaryota; kingdom Viridiplantae; phylum Streptophyta; class Magnoliopsida; order Poales; family Poaceae; genus Triticum; species Triticum urartu. The sequence continues at coordinate 31,309,353 of NC_053024.1, forward strand.
CTCAGTAGAGAAAGCCGAAAACTGACTGTCATGATATAGCGTGAGACTGGTCAACCACTCAATGACCTGTGGGAATGTTAGAATTCCTCCGCCTTAACGAAGGGCCGTTTCCCGGCCAGGCATGTACGCACCCTGAGATCGGGAGAGTGCGGAGCCACCAGGGGCTATCTAGTGCCCCACTGTCAAACTCCTATGGCTAAGTGAAAGTGCTAAAGCATCATAGTCAGGTTGCCTCGCTCGCTCCGCTATCACCTCCTTAATAGGACCAAGACGTTGGGTTAAGTGTGAATGCGTGTTTTTGCGAGCACCTCCGCATTATATGCGTGAGGTTTGAAGCCGACGGCTGCAATCTTTCAGGTTATACACATGTATACATAAACGGCCGCCCAGGAGGCATCATATTACTTTCAGGCAAAAGTATAAAAATAGCCTTACAAAAATTTATAAAAGCATTTCGCTTACAATGAGATTACATATCACTCTTACATAATATTTTTTGAGCACTGGGTCTCTATCAAACGGGCACCCTCAAGAACTTCTCCAAAGTAGTGCTCGGCAGCCTTTCGACCTATAGCCGAAACCCGCGCTGCAACATTGGTAGCATCCATCTCCACCCAATATGCCTTAACACGGACAAAGGCCATCCGTGCGCCCTCTATGCACGCCGACCTCCTCATTGCATCAATACGTGGCACCACGTCAAGGACCTGCTGCACCAAGCTGAAATAGTTGTTCGGTTTTGGCCTTCCCGGCCATAGCTGATCCACAACAGACCTCATAGAGAGTCCGGACAACCTATTTAGTTCGGCCCACTCGGCTAATTGGTCAGTCAATGAAAGTGGACGCTCGGGAGAATGGAATTGCCTCCAAAATAGCTGGTCTACTCCACGGTCCGTCTGACCCTGGAAGTACTTGGCCGCATCGGCAGCGCTCGCCGCCAAATCCATACACACATCCTCCGAACTCGACAGCCGATCCAGAGGGGCATACCGTGGATCTCCGAATTTCCTCCGCAACATAAAGGATTTCCCAGCTACAATATCCCCGGTTTCCCGTAGCTCCTCCTTCTTTGCCCTCATAGCAGAGCAGAGATCCTTTTTCATCGCAGCAGCCTTCTCAAGGTCCGATGCCTTCACTTGGTTTTCCTTTTCAAGAACCCGGCAACGGTCGGCGGCGGCTTTTAATTCTTTAGCCATCTTGGCCATCTTGTCTCGGGTCTCGCCATGCGCGGCCCTCTCGGCTTGCAACTCTTCGGCCGCCTTCACAGCAGCCGCACTACCTAACCTCACTTGTTCCTTGGCTCGGGCAAGTTCTGCCCGCAAGGCTTCAACAGTGGTAGCTCCATCTGCAGTCACAACATATTTAAGATACTGGCATCATGCTGCTCTTCCTATGTGGCGTTTACCAGATATTGACACTTACCCTGTGCCTCGTCATGCCTTTTGTTAACAAGCTCGATGTCGGCGTCTGCCGCATCCAACTGCCGTTCTAAATGGGCAAACTCGCTAGTCCGGCTAGCCACCGGAGCTTCCATCACCTGCACATAAAGGCAGTATAGTTATTTCCCGGAATATGATCCTCTGTTCGTCGTCGTTTCCGACGACAACCAGAGTCTCCAGGGCTACTATCTACACAGGGCACACCTAGCATGTGCAGGATTATCATACATTCTTTTACGTACCTCAAAGCCTGTCAGTAGACTCATAAAAGCTTCATGCAATCCACTTTCGGTGGATGATATTCTCTCCATCACCATATTCATCATCACACGGTGTTCATCTGAGATGGTCGCTCGCCCCACCAACTCCCTCAGAACATCCGATCGCACACTAAACGGGGCCGGACTCTTTTGTCTGCTCCCTTCGGGAGCCGGACACTGGGAGCTTCGGGGGTCAATGGGATTATCTTCTGGCCTCACCGGACTCAGAGAGGCCCTCCGTGACGACACTTCAGGGTCGCCCGCTTCTGGAGCGGAGGAGTCCGGAGGAGGCGTTTCACTCTCCATCATCTCTGGAAGAAGATCCCCCGAAGATGAGCTCATTTGAGAGGAGCTAAGGCCCGAACTGCAGAATATATGCGGTGGTTATTTTCTCAGAAGAAAAAGATGGCATATCGGTACTATTAAAGGTATTTCGGGTCACTTACGACTCGTGGGAGAATTGACCCCCCCGCGGACTTTGTGCGGCAACAGCGCCCTCCAAGGTGGGACCCTCTGTGGGAGACTTCTTCTCCCGTTTGGAAGCTTCGGCTTCCGAATCCCCGGGCATAGTCCTTTTCCTCTTCTGCCCGCCTTCCCTCATCGAGACGCTCGCTCCCTCGGCTAGAATGGGCAGCGTTGGGGGCCCACGTCCGCCCGCATTATCCTCCATAGTATCTTCCTTCAAGGGCTCCGGGCAAGGTGCGGTCTGGAGCATCTTTTCCAATACCGGATTTTCCAAACCCTCAGGGAGGGGGGCCGAACACCGAATCAACTTCGCCTTTGTTAGCCAGTCCTGGTCAAAAAGCAAATTCTCAGAAATAACTTTGTAACAAAGTAGAAATAATATGTTCGGCCGGAAGATGCCTTACCTGTTCGGCGGCACGGTTACTACTCAGACCCACGTCCTCGGTGATTTCCGGACACTCCATCTGAGGTCCGAAGAATGACTTGTACATCTCCTCGTGCGTCAGGCCGAGAAAATTTTGAATAGCACGCGGTCCCTCGGGATTAAACTCCCACAGGCAAAGAGGCCGGCGTTTGCAAGGCTGGACTTGACGAACCAGCATAACCTGTATCACCGCAACCAAACTGAAATCTCCATTGAAGAGATCTCGAATGCGGCCTTGCAGTATAGGCACGTCCTTGACTGGACCCCAGCTCAGACCTCTGCTGATCCATGACATCAGCTGTGGTGGGGGGCCCGAGCGGAACACAGGAGGGCCGCCCACTTGGCACTTCTAGGAGCCGTGATGTAGAACCACTCATGTTGCCACAATTCAGACACCTCTGGGATGGAACCTTTGGGCCACGGAGCTCCCGTCATCTTACGTATTGAGGCACCTCCACACGCTGCATGTTGCCGCTCGGCCAGCTTCGACTTCACTTCAAAGGTCTTGAGCCATAGGCCAAAGTGGGGGGTAACCCGGAGGAAGGCCTCGCACACGACAATAAATGTCGTGATATGAAGAAAGGAGTCCGGAGCTAGATCATGAAAATCTAGCCCGTAGTAAAACATCAAACCCCTGACGAAAGGATCCAGGGCAAGGCCTAGACCTCGGAGGAAGTGGGAAACGAACACGACGTTCTCGTTGGGTTCGGGGGTGGGCACGACCTGCCCTCGGGGAGGCAGCCGATGCAAAATCTCGGCGGTCAGATATCTGGCCTCCCTCAACTTCTTGATGTCTTCTTCCGTGACGGAGGAAGGCATTCATCGACCTTGAAGGCTAGATCCGGACATGACTGAAGGTTCGGGGCGCCTGACCTGAACTTCGGGCGTTTGATCTTGAGGTGGGGGAAGGATTCGATTGAGCATGGGAGGGAAAAATAAAAGCCTTGTCCCCTTTATAAAGAGGGTGAATATCAAGTGTCCTCTCCGTGTTCGTTTGGACTTGCCTATAATCTAGGAGTCCTAGAAGCGGTTGGGTTACCCACGCCCGTATTAATGAGAATCCCGGGATAAGGGGACACGATATCTGCTTTAACAAGACGTGCCAAGGAAACCGCCTCGCATGACGCGCTGAGGTGGGATAATGAAACGGCTCGGATAAAGGCTTGGCCGTGGTGTGACACGCTATGGAATACGTCAGCAGATTAGATTGGTGTAAATATTATTCTCTCTATGGAAATATGTGGAAACTTATTTTGCAGAGTCGGACACTATCTTCGTGTTCAAAATCTTCTATGAAGTACTTGGAGGAGAACCCGCCTTGCAATGCCGAAGACAATCTGCGCGCCGGACTCGTCGTCATTGAAGCCCGGTTCATGGGCTACTGAGGGAGTCCTGGATTAGGGGGTGTCCGGAGAGCCGGACTGTTGGATTATGAAGATACAAGATTGAAGACTCCGTCCCGTGTCCGGAAGGGACTTTCCTTGGCGTGGAAGGCAAGCTTGGCGATATGGATATGAAGATCTCCTACCATTGTAACCGACTTTGTGTAACCCTAAACCTCTCCGGTGTTTATATAAACCGGAGGGTTTTAGTCCGTAGGACAACTTACACATCAACAATCATACCATAGGATAGCTTCTAGGGTTTAGCCTCCTCGATCTCGTGGTAGATCTACTCTTGTACTACCCATATCATCAATATTAATCAAGCAGGACATAGGGTTTTACCTCCATCGAGAGGGCCCGAACCTGGGCAAAACTTTGTGTCCCTTGCCTCCTGTTACCATTCGGCCTAGACGCACAGTTCGGGACCCCCTACCCGAGATCCGCCGGTTTTGACACCGACAGTACTCCTTCCTCCTATATATACCTACGTACCCCCAAACGATCAGATACGGAGCCAAAAACCTAATTCCACCGCCGCAACCTTTTGTACCCACGAGATCCCATCTTGGGGCCTGTTCCGGAGCTCCGCCGGAAGGGGAATCCTCCACGGAGGGCTTCTACATCATCACCATAGCCCCTCCGATGAAGTGTGAGTAGTTTACCTCAGACCTTCGGGTCCATAGTTAGTAGCTAGATGGCTTCTTCTCTCTTTTTGGATATTAATACAATGTTCTTCCCCTCTCTCGTGGAGATCTATTCGATAATATTAGTTAGTGAACCACAAATCAATTGCGAAGAGTGATCCGAGCTGCAACTGCTATCTTCACCGCCTTCCAGTGGCTACGCCAAGTAATAATGGTGCCAAATGTGTAGTGCCCTGTAGCTTCCACACGGGCTACAACTCGGCTTTGAACGTCCTTCTTCTCTCTTTTTGGATATTAATACAATGTTCTTCCCCTCTCTCGTGGAGATCTATTCGATAATATTAGTTAGTGAACCACAAATCAATTGCGAAGAGTGATCCGAGCTGCAACTGCTATCTTCACCGCCTTCCAGTGGCTACGCCAAGTAATAATGGTGCCAAATGTGTAGTGCCCTGTAGCTTCCACACGGGCTACAACTCGGCTTTGAACGTCCGGACTTTTACACCAGCACCAGCCTCGACCTCCATCTTGACTCCAGCCGGGCTCGGCACCTCGACTTGGTAGTTGGTACACAGAGTCAACCTGGCCAACATTGGTCACCGTCTTTGACATGGTGACCGGATGCCTTAGGCCGGGGACCAGGACCGTGATGGAGGATATGTTCGATTGGTATTCGCCATCGTCCATTTTGGTGAACCTTCCTTGCACCCTCAGTTGGCGTCTGCCAGAGCCTTCGTGCAAGCATACTGCAAAGAACAGAATTGCAAACCTTGATCACTATCTGATCTTCCATCTTGTTGTTTAATAACTACTTGTGTATTAGTAGAAGAAGAAAAGGAAGAGAGATTTGTTTGCATACCTTGATCTTTCTGCCAAAGTTCGTGTTGATCTTCTTCTGGAGAGCTTCTGCTTCCTTTCTTCGCTTTTCGGGTCACTGATGGTCACAAGCCTCTTTCCTGCACATTTCCCGCCAACCCAGGTCAAGGGGTATTTTGTTGGGGAACGTAGTAATTCAAAAAAATTCCTACGCACACGCAACATCATGGTGATGCATAGCAACGAGAGGAGAGTGTTGTCCATGTACCCGTAGACCGAAAGCGGAAGCATTATGACAACGTGGTTGATGTAGTCGTACGTCTTCACGATCCGACCGATCCTAGTACCGAAAGTACGGCACCTCCGTGATCTGCACACGTTCAACTCAGTGACGTCCCACGAACTCTAGATCCAGCTGAGTGTCGAGGGAGAGTTTCGTCAGCATGACGGCGTGTTGACGGTGATGATGAAGCTACCGGCGTAGGGCTTCACCTAAGCACTGGAACAATATGACTGAGGTGGATTATGGTGAAGGGGGGCACCACACATATCTAAGAGATCAATAATCAACTTGTGTGTTCTAGGGTGCCCCCTACCTCGTATATAAAGGAGAAAGGGGGGAGGCCGGCCGGACCTTGGGGCGCGCTAGGAGAGGAGTCCTCCTCCTCCTAGTAGGAGTAGGACTCCCCTTTCCTAGTCCTACTAGGAGGGGGAAAGGAAGGAGGAGAGGGAGAAGGAAAGGGGGCGCCGCCCCCCTTCCCTAGTCCAAATCGGACCAGAGGGGCAGGGGACGCGTGACCTACCCTGGCCGGCCCTCTCTCTCTCCACTAAGGCCCATGTGGCCCATTAGTTCCCCCCCCCCCCCGGGGGGGGGGGGTTCCGGTAACCCTTCGGCACACCGGTTTTCTCTGAAATCACCCGGAACACTTCCGGTGTCCGAATATAGCCGTCCAATATGTCAATCTTTATGTCTCGACCATTTCGATACTCCTCGTCATGTCCGTTATCACATCCGGGACTCCGAACTATCTTCGGTACATCAAAACACATAAACTCATATTACCAATCATCACCGAACGTTAAGCGTGTGGACCCTACGGGTTCGAGAACTATGTAGACATGACCAAGACACGTCTCCGGTCACTAACCAATAGTGGAACCTGGATGTTCATATTGGCTCCCACATATTCTACGAAAATCTTTATCAGTCAAACCGCATAACAACATATGTTGTTCCTTTGTTATTGGTATGTTTCTTGCCCGAGATTCGATCGTTGGTATCTCAATAACTAGTTCAATCTCATTACCAGCAAGTCTCTTTACTCGTTCTATGCCAACTCAACAAGTACCATCGGAGACACCTGTAGAGCACCTTTATAATCACCCAGTTACGTTGTGACGTTTGGTAGCACACTAAGTGTTCCTCCGGTATTCGGGAGTTGCATAATCTCGTAGTCATAGGAACATGTATAAGTCATGAAGAAAGCAATAGCAATATACTAAACGATCAAGTGCTAAGCTAACGGAATGGGTCAAGTCAATCACATCATTCTCTAATGATGTGATCCCGTTAATCAAATGACAACTCATGTCTATGGCTAGGGAACTTAATCATCTTTGATTCAACGAGCTAGTCAAGTAGAGGCATTGTGTCGAGACACCACGTGATGATCGGGTGTGATAAGCTCTACGTTCACATACAACGGGTGCAAGCCAGTTTTGTACACGCAGAATACTCGCGTTAAACTTGACGAGCCTAGCATATGCAGATATGGCCTCGGAACACTGAGACCGAAAGGTCGAGCGTGAATCATATAGTAGATATGATCAACATAGTGATGTTCACCATTGAAAACTACTCCATCTCACGTGATGATCATGTTTCTCGTGAGAGAGGCTAGTCAATGGGTCTACAACATGTCAGATTTGTATATACTTTGCAAATCTCTATGTCTCCCTCCTTGACTATGCTAATACGTCTCCAACATATCTATAATTTTTGATTGCTCCATGCTATATTATCTACTGTTTTGGACCATATTGGGCTTTATTTTCCACTTTTATATTATTTTTGGGACTAACCTATTAACCGGAGGCCCAACCCTGATTTAATGTTTTTTGCCTATTTCAGTGTTTTGAAGAAACGGAATATCAAACGGAGTCCAAACGGAATGAAACCTTCGGGAACGTGATTTTCTCAACAAATATGATCCAGGAGACTTGGACCCTCCATCAAGAAAGGAGGGAGGCCGCCACGAGGGTGGAGGGCGCCCCCCCTAGGGCACGCCCCCTGCCTTGTGGGCCCCTCGAAGCTCCACCGACGTACTCCTTCCTCTTATATATACCTACGTACCCCCAAACGATCAGATACGGAGCCAAAAACCTAATTCCACCGCCGCAACCTTCTGTACCCACGAGATCCCATCTTGGGGCCTGTTCCAGAGCTCCACCGGAAGGGGAATCCACCACGGAGGGCTTCTACATCATCACCATAGCCCCTCCGATGAAGTGTGAGTAGTTTACCTCAGACCTTCGGGTCCATAGTTAGTAGCTAGATGGCTTCTTCTCTCTTTTTGGATCTCAATACAATGTTCTCCCCCTCTCTCATGGAGATCTATTCGATAATATTAGTTAGTGAACCACAAATCAATTGCGAAGAGTGATCCGAGCTGCAACTGCTATCTTCACCGCCTTCCAGTGGCTACGCCAAGTAATAATGGTCCCAAATGTGTAGTGCCCTGCAGCTTCCACACGGGCTACAACTTGGCTTTGAACGTCCGGACTTTTACACCAGCACCAGCCTTGACCTCCATCTTGACTCCAGCCGGGCTCGGCACCTCGACTTGGTAGTTGGTACACAGAGTCAACCTGGCCAACATTGGTCACTGTCTTTGACATGGTGACCGGACGCCTTAGGCCGGGGACCAGGACCGCGATGGAGGATAGGTTCGATTGGTATTCGCCATCGTCCATTTTGGCGAACCTTCCTTGCATCCTCAGTTGGTGTCTGTCAGAGCCTTCGTGCAAGCATACTGCAAAGAACAGAATTGCAAACCTTGATCACTATCTGATCTTCCATCTTGTTATTTAATTACTACTTGTGTATTAGTAGAAGAAGAAAAGGAAGAGAGATTTTTTTGCATACCTTGATCTTTCTGCCAAAGTTCCTGTTGATCTTCTTCTGGAGAGCTTCTGCTTCCTTTCTTCGCTTTTCGGGTCACTGATGGTCATAAGCCTCTTGCCTGCACATTTCCCGCCAACCCAGGTCAAGGGGTATTTTGTTGGGGAACGTAGTAATTCAAAAAAATTCCTACGCACACGCAACATCATGGTGATGCATAGAAACGAGAGGAGAGTGTTGTCCATGTACCATCGTAGACCGAAAGCGGAAGCGTTATGACAACGTGGTTGATGTAGTCGTACATCTTCACGATCCGACCGATCCTAGTACCGAAAGTACATCACCTCCGCGATTTTCACACGTTCAGCTCGGTGACGTCCCACGAACTCTAGATCCAGCTGAGTGTCGAGGGAGAGTTTCGTCAGCATGACGGCGTGTTGACGGTGATGATGAAGCTACCGGCGTAGGGCTTCGCCTAAGCACTGCAACAATATGACTGAGGTGGATTATGGTGAAGGGGGGCACTACACACGGTTAAGAGATCAATGATCAACTTGTGTGTTCTAGGGTGCCCCCCTGCCCCGTATATAAATGACCAAGGGGAGAGGCCAGCCGGCCCTTGGGGCGCGCTAGGAGAGGAGGAGTCCTCCTCCTAGTAGGAGTAGGACTCCCCTTTCCTAGTCCTACTAGGAGGGGGAAAGGAAGGAGGAGAGGGAGAAGGAAAGGGGGGCACCGCCCCCTTCCCTAGTCCAAATCGGACCAGAGGGGCCGGGGACGCGCGGCCTGCCCTGGCCGGCCCTCTCTCTCTCAACTAAGGCCCATGTGGCCCATTAGTTCCCCGGGGAGGGGGGGTTCCGGTAACCCTTCGGCACTCCGGTTTTCTCTGAAATCACCCGGAACACTTCCGGTGTCCGAATATAGCCGTCCAATATATCAATCCTTATGTCTCGACCATTTCGAGACTCCTCGTCATGTCTGTGATCACATCCGGGACTCCGAACTATCTTCGGTGCATCAAAACACATAAACTCATATTACCAATCGTCACCAAACGTTAAGCGTGCGGACCCTACGGGTTCGAGAACTATGTAGACATGACCAAGACACGTCTCCGGTCAATAACCAATAGCAGAACCTGGATGTTCATATTGGCTCCCACATATTCTACGAAAATCTTTACCGGTCAAACCGCATAGCAACATATGTTGTTCCCTTTGTTATCGGTATGTTATTTGCCCGAGATTCGATCGTTGGTATCTCAATAACTAGTTCAATCTCATTACCAGCAAGTCTCTTTACTCGTTCTGTAATATATCATCCCGCAACTAACTCATTAGTTACAATGCTTGCAAGGCTTATAGTGATGTGCATTACCGAGAGGGTCCAGAGATACCTCTCCGACAATCGGATTGACAAATCCTAATCTCGATCTATTGCCAACTCAACAAGTACCATCGGAGACACCTGTAGAGCACCTTTATAATCACCCAGTTACGTTGTGACGTTTGGTAGCACACTAAGTGTTCCTCCGGTATTCGGGAGTTGCATAATCTCATAGTCATAGGAACATGTATAAGTCATGAAGAAAGCAATAGCAATATACTAAACGATCAATGCTAAGCTAACGGAATGGGTCAAAGTCAATCACATCATTCTCTAATGATGTGGATCCCGGTTAATCAAATGACAACTCATGTCTATGTAGGAAACTTAACCAATCTATTGATTCAACGAGCTAGGTCAAGTAGAGGCATACTAGTGACACTCTGTTGTCTATGTATTCACACATGTACTAAGTTTCCGGTTAATACAATTCTAGCATGAATAATAAACATTTCAAATGACAACTCATGTCTATGGCTAGGGAACTTAATCATCTTTGATTCAACGAGCTAGTCAAGTAGAGGCATACTAGTGACACTCTGTTTGTCTATGTATTCACACATGTACTAAGTTTCTGGTTAATACAATTCTAGCATGAATAACAAACATTTATCATGATGTAAGGAAATATAAATAACAACTTTATTATTGCCTCTAGGCATATTTCCTCCAATCTCCCTGAGGGAGTCCTGGATTAGGGGGTGTCCGGATAGCCGGACTATATCCTTTGGCCGGACTGTTGGATTATGAAGATACAAGATTGAAGACTTCATCCCGTGTCCGGAAGGGACTTTCCTTGGCGTGGAAGGCGAGCTTGGCGATACGGATATGAAGATCTCCTACAATTGTAACCGACTTTGTGTAACCCTAACCCTCTCCGGTGTCTATATAAACCGGAGGGTTTTAGTCCGTAGGACAACGTACACATCAACAATCATACCATAGGCTAGCTTCTAGGGTTTAGCCTCCTCAATCTCGTGGTAGATCTACTCTTGTACTACCCATATAATCAATATTAATCAAGGAGGACGTAGGGTTTTACCTCCATCGAGAGGGCCCGAACCTGGGTAAAACTTCGTGTCCCTTGCCTCCTGTTACCATCCGGCCTAGACGCATAGTTCAGGACCCCCTACCCGAGATCCGCCGGTTTTGACACCATCATTGGTGCTTTCATTGAGAGTTCCTCTGTGTCGTCGCTGTCAGGCTCGATGGCTCCTACGATCATCAATAGCGATGCAGTCCAGGGTGAGACCTTCCTCCCCGGACAGATCTTCGTCTTCGGCGGCTTCGCACTGCGGGCCAATTCGCTTGGCCATCTGGAGCAGATCGAAAGCTACGCCTCTGGCCGTCAGGTCAGATTTGGAAGTTTAAACTACACGGCTGACATCCGCGGAGACTTGATCTTCGACGGATTCGAGCCACTGCCGAGCGTGCCACTCTGTCACGACGATCATGATTTAGCTCTGCCGCCGAACAGTGCCCTGGAGGCCGCACCCGCGTCAGCTCCGATCCCTAATTCGGAGCCAACTACGCCGACCGAGGATGGGCGGTTGGACGCCACCTCGGGGGCTGCGACCCTAACGGCGATTGAGCCGAACACCAGCCCCGTACTCTGCGAGACTCATGACTCCAAGGAGCCGGACTCCTCTCCGGACTCGGAACCCTCCGCGCCCCTGCCGATCGAATCTGATTGGGCACCGATCATGGAGTTCACTGTCGTGGACATCTTTCAGCACTCGCCTTTGGGCGATATCCTGAAGTCACTGAAGTCTCTCTCTTTATTAGGAGAGCCCTGGCCGGACTACGGTCAACAAGGTTGGGGTACGGACGATGAAGAAATTCAAAGCCCACCCACCACCCACTTTGTAGTCACTGTCGACGACTTAACCGACATGCTCGACTTCGACTCCGAAGACATCGACGGTATGGACGCCGATGAAGGAGATGATGAAGAACCAGTGCCTACTAGGCCTTGGAAAGCCACCTCGTCATATGACATATACATGGTGGACACCCCAAAAGAGGGAGATGGCGATGGAACAGTGGAGGATGACCCCTCCAAGAAACAGCCTAAGCGCCGGCGTCAGCGGCGCCGCTCAAAATCCCGCCAAAACAAATACGGTGATTCCAATAAGGGAGATAATAATACTCCGGAAAGCGCCAAAGAAAACCCCCTCCAGCAAGATTTAGCACAGGAGGATGGAGAAACCAGCCCTCATGAAAGAGCGGCAGATAGAGAGGTCGAGGACAATAATTATATGCCTCCCTCCGAAGACGAGGCAAGCCTCGACGACGACGAATTCGTCATGCCAGAGGATCCCGTCGAGCAAGAGCGTTTTCAACGCAAGCTTATGGCCACGGCAAGAAGCCTCAAGAAAAAACAGCAACAACTTAGAGCTGATCAAGATTTGCTAGTCGACAGATGGACTGAAGTCCTTGCGGCCGAAGAGCATAAACTCGAATGCCCCTCCAAGAGCTACCCAAAGCGCAGGTTGCTACCCCGATTAGAGGAGGAAGCACTTGATGCGGCCGACCGACCACCTCATGGCCGCGACAGAGAGGCCTCTCGGCCCTCCACTCAAGCCGCACCCTGTACCAAGGCATGGGAATATGCGCCGGACTTACGAGACATGTTGGAGGACAAGGCAAGGCAAACAAGATCGATCTATGGATCGCGTGGGCGCCCCACGGCTCGAGACGGCAACCGTCACGCCGGCCACAAATTCGGCAGGGCCGAAGACAGTAGACAAGGCTCACTGGAGCTACGTCATGATATAGCCCAGTACAGAGGCGCCGCACACCCACTCTGCTTTACAGACGAAATAATGGATCATCAAATCCCCGAGGGTTTCAAACCCGTACACATCAAATCATATGATGGCACAACAGATCCTGCGGTATGGATCGAGGATTATCTCCTTCATATCCGCATGGCCCGCGGCGATGATTTCCACGCCATCAAATACCTCCCACTCAAGCTTAAAGGACCAGCTCGGCATTGGCTTAACAGCTTGCCAACAGGATCAATCAGTTGTTGGGAGGACCTGGAAGCCGCATTCCTCGACAATTTCCAGGGCACTTATGTGCGACCCCCAGACGCCGATGACCTAAGTCACATAATTCAGCAGCCAGAGGAATCGGCCAGGCAATTCTGGACATGGTTCCTAACAAAGAAAAATCAAATAGTCGACTGTCCGGACGCTGAGGCCCTAGCAGCCTTCAAGCACAATATCCATGACGAGTGGCTGGCCCGGCACCTTGGTCAGGAAAAGCCGAAATCTATGGCAGCACTCATGACACTCATGACCCACTTTTGCGCGGGAGAAGACAGCTGGCTTGCTCGTAGCAACAATATGACCAAGAACCCTGGTAATTCGGACACCAGGGATAGTAGTGGCAGGTCGCGTCACAACAAGCAGAAGCACCGCATTAACGACGACAATGCTGAGGATACGACAGTTAATGCCGGATTCAGAGGCTCTAAATCCGTTCAGCGGAAAAAGCCATTCAAAAGGAATCCTAGGGGCCCGTCCAGTTTGGACCGAATACTCGACCGCTTGTGCCAGATACATGGCACCCCCGAAAAGCCGGCCAATCACACCAACAGGGATTGTTGGGTGTTCAAGCAGGCAGGCAAGTTAAACACCGAAAACGAAGACAAGGGGCTGCATAGCGATGATGACGAGGAGCCCCGGTCGCCGAACAACAGTGGACAGAAGGGTTTTCCCCCACAAGTGCGGACGGTGAACATGATATACGCAACCCACATCCCCAAAAGGGAGCGGAAGCGCGCGTTAAGGGACGTATACGCGGTAGAGCCAGTCGCCCCAAAGTTCAACCCATGGTCCTCCTGCCCGATCACCTTTGATTGAAGGGACCATCCCACTAGCATCCGTCATGGCGCATTCACCGCATTGGTTCTAGACCCAATTATTGACGGATTTCATCTCACTAGAGTCCTTATGGACGATGGCAGCAGCCTGAACCTGCTTTACCAGGATACAGTGCGGAAAATGGGCATAGATCCCTCGAGGATTAAGCCCACCAAAATGACCTTTAAAGGCGTAATACCAGGTGTAGAGGCCAACTGTACAGGCTCAGTCACATTTGAAGTGGTCTTCGGATCTCTGGATAATTTCCGAAGCGAGGAGTTAATCTTTGACATAGTCCCGTTTCGCAGTGGTTATCACACACTGCTCGGGCGAACCGCATTCGCTAAGTTCAATGCGGTGCCGCACTACGCATACCTTAAGCTCAAGATGCCAGGCCCTCGAGGAGTAATTACGGTCAATGGAAACACCGAACACTCCCTTCGAACAGAGGAGCACACGGCGGCCCTTGCAGCGGAAGTACAAAGCAGCCTCTCCAGGCAGTTCTCCAGTCCGGCCACTAAATGACCGGACACCGTCAAGTGCGCCCGGAGTAACCTACAACAAGACCGCCTGACACGATCCGAGAAAGCGTAGCAACGCGGCCCCAACCCCAACCCTCGCAAAAAGGCGACGCCAGTACTTCGCGTACATAACTACGCTCTAGAGATACCATGGGCACAGGGGGAGGGGCACCATCACGGCATGCCCAAAACAAGGCTTAAACTGTACTAGGGGCTGCCGATTTTTTTTTAAAAATTTCTCTTACTTTCAGGACTCCATCGTTCGGAAGGCCTGTTCGGTAGTTCATTTGCCGCACAAACTGTTGGGGAACGTAGTAATTTCAAAAAAATTCCTACGCACACGCAAGATCATGGTGACGCGTAGCAACAAGAGGGGAGAGTGTGATCTACGTACCCTTGTAGATCGACAACGGAAGCGTTTGGTTGATGTAGTCGTACGTCTCCACGGCCCGACCGATCAAGCACCGAAACTACGGCACCTCTGAGTTCTAGCACACGTTCTGCTCGATGACGATCCCCGGACTCCGATCCAGCAAAGTGTCGGGGAAGAGTTCCGTCAGCACGACGGCGTGGTGACGATCTTGATGTACTACTATCGCAGGGCTTCGCCTAAGCACCGCTACAATATTATCGAGGACTATGGTGGCAGGGGGCGCCGCACACGGCTAAGAATATGATCACGTGGATCAACTTGTGTGTCTATGGGGTGCCCCCTGCCCCCGTATATAAAGGAGTGGAGGAGGGGAGGGCCGGCCCTCTCTATGGCGCGCCCTAGGGGAGTCCTACTCCCACCGGGAGTAGGATTCCCCCTTTCCTAGTCCAACTAGGAGTCCTTCCATGTAGTAGGAGTAGGGGACAAGGAAGGGGAAGAGGGAAGAGAAGGAAGGAGGGGGCGCAGCCCCTCCCCCTAGTCCAATTCGGACTAGGCCTTGGGGGGGGCGCGGCCTGCCTCTCCTTCTCCCCTAAAGCCCAATAAGGCCCATATACTTCTTCTCCCGTATTCCCGTAACTCCCTGGTACTCCGAAAAATACCCGAACCACTCAGAACCTTTCCGATGTCCGAATATAGTCGTCCAATATATCGATCTTTACGTCTCGACCATTTCGAGACTTCTCGTCATGTCCCCGATCTCATCCGGGACTCCGAACTCCTTCGGTACATCAAAACTCATAAACTCATTATATAAATGTCATCGAAACCTTAAGCGTGCGGACCCTACGGGTCCGAGAACAATGTAGACATGACCGAGACACGTCTCCGGTCAATAACCAATAGCAGGACCTGGATGCCCATATTGGCTCCTACATATTCTACGAAGATCTTTATCGGTCAGACCGCATAACAACATACGTTGTTCCCTTTGTCATCGGTATGTTACTTGCCCGAGATTCGATCGTCGGTATCTCAATACCTAGTTCAATCTCATTACCGGCAAGTCCCTTTACTCGTTCCGTAATACATCATCTCGCAACTAACTCATTAGTTGCAATGCTTGCAAGGCTTAAGTGATGTGCATTACCGAGAGGGCCCAGAGATACCTCTCCGACAATCGGAGTGACAAATCCTAATCTCGAAATATGCCAACCCAACAAGTACCTTCGGAGACACCTGTAGAGCACCTTTATAATCACCCAGTTACGTTGTGACGTTTGGTAGCACACAAAGTGTTCCTCCGGCACACGGGAGTTGCATAATCTCATAGTC